>NW_011887831.1:228101-254933 GCF_000806365.1 Fopius arisanus
AAAAATTTGAATTCGTGCCATCGCACAGATACCTCTTTTATTCTCCTGTTATCCTGATACAATTTTCAAAAAATTTGAATTCGTGCCATCGCACAAGATTTCCATACATACCCCTTCCAATTTTTTTTTCAAATGTCGAATTGAATTTCTCCCACATATCCCCCAGGGAATAATGAAAAACTCAATAAAAAAGGTGAAATCATACGATAAAACGTTTTAATATTTATTTACTTGAATTCCTCACATTGAAAAACATAAGAAACATTACGAAAGCTATCAACTAACAGAATTACAAAGAAAATATGAAAAATAAAGAATAGTCGACGTTTAAAACGAGGCGTTCTTCCAATAAAAAATTGCACATTCGTTTATTGTTTAATTTAGTAAATAATTAAAAAATCATAAAATGCAAAATATCAATGAGTCTCTCGTGTTTATATACAAAATAAAATGGTCTCCAAGGTACCGAAGACATCTCTAAAATGGACGAATTAAATCGCATTATCCATTTACATTATTTTTCATAATCTATCATAATATTATTATAATATACAGTATATTTATTTATCATTCTCTATCCGTCGCAAGTGCATTACAATAATCATCCCTTAGGTACTAAAAAATCTGTCGTAAATATCTTGTATTTAAATAAAGAATTATTATTAATAGAAATACATAAAAACAAAGTACACATATTTCCATAAAATGAAATAGGGGGAGGATTGGGAGGGGGAGGGGGGGGATGGTGAATTAAACGATACTTATACGTGTGATGTGACGTTATGATGTCTTCGTACATGATTATCACAATGTTTTGTCGCGAATAGACGCACCGAACTGCCTAAGTTATTTATTTAAGAATTTTTCTCATTATCGATAAAATTTATATTTTCCCATCTCACTCTCTCGCACTGTGCATTATTTTACGATTCATTTTTCATCGCAGGCAGTATCACAATTTGTAGATACGGTACATTAGCTCTTATCCTCTTATCCGATATTTTTAAACAGTAAAAATTTCTGGAATTTTACATTTCACTCAATGCCACTTCACATTTTTCCATAACCGTGCAATTATCTCGATAACGAGAGATCCGAGGAAAAAATGGCATGAGAGCTTTTTTGCGGGCCGTGAAATTTCCGACAAAAAATCTTTTTGACATTTTCCCCTGAGACCAACGGGTCGGGAGATGACACGGTATAAAGACCAGTGGAAAATCTCTTCGTTCCGTCGATTTTCCATTGTCGATGAAAAATGTTTAATAACTTTCTCCATAAAAATAATAATCGGCTAATGACAACTTTTGCTCCTTGGGATCTAAAATACGAGGAAGAATTATTAATAAGTACGCTTTATGTACATATGTACAAGAGATAACAACTTGTCATTATCATTAATTATAATCATCGAGTTATTGAATTTATTGTCGCGTTTCCCCAATCGTCGAATTTAATTCCTCGTATTGTGGGAAATAAATGAAATTTACGTTCCCCTCAATGCCAGTGTGGCCCTCTCACTCGTAATTCTCAAAAAAAAAAAAAAAAAACAGACGCACTTGAGGACAAAAAAGCAAAACCCCATAAAAAACCGAAATAAAAGAAACGGGATTTGTCCGTGAGTCATACATGACTCGCCACAATGACACGAGTCCTCTCATTAAAGTAGAAATTGCGTTCCCTCATTTATTGTACTCTCTCTCTCTCTCCCATTCGTCCATAATTTCTACCTCTCACACTTTTCTACAATATAAAATTTTTTTATGTATATATCTCTTTTAATTATAACATTTTGTATCTTATAATTTCACATGGCTATTTAAAGTCATGAACCCTCACGTTTCAGTCACTCGACTTTAACTCTTTATCACCCATTTTAACTCGGAGAAACATTCAAACTCGCGAGAGAATGTTTTCAGTGGATGGAATCGAGTTGTTATATTTCAAAAAAGTTATAAATTGCGGGTTTCATCGTGGAGCCAGGGAAATTTACGTTTTTTTAATCGCGAGATGATTTTAAGTCTCCGACCTCGACAGAAATCGAGATAAAATAGACACAAAAGTGTCTCCAAAGGATTTAAAAAAAAAACAAGTTAAATAGGAAATGTTTTTTTAACTTGATTTTTTTCAGAGGTTTAGGTCGGAATTTTTTCAGCTCCGCATTTTTCAACTTTAAAGTTTTTAACATTTTTGTTAAAAATTTAAAATTCATGTTATTAAGTTCAAAGAACGGAATTATCTCGATATCTGTGGAGGTGATGATAGATAAATTATAGATTACCGTATCGAATTATGTGGAGTTGATAAAAAAATTTTCCTGAATTTTCTCAAATTCAAATTTCTCCGCCCTCAACTCCTAGTAATCACCTCCCTAATCTCAAACCCTGACGCTCCGAACGAGAAATTCCCTGACTCCTCACTCTCCCGGAATACCCAAAAGGTTTGCCCTGTGACCTGACTCGAGAAAATACCGGGAACGTCCCTATACATGAACAGTGAGTACTTGCCTAGTGCCAACAGCAGCACTAGTTCCTGGTTGCTGTGGGAATCCGGGTTCCTGGAGTCTAGGTTTGCTGTAAGGTTTATGCAAACTCTCCTCGTAACTAAAGCTCGCTGTATTATTTCTGGCCTCGGCACTCGTTGGTTTATACAGAGGAGGTAACCTATGTCTGCCCTCCTCACTAACCATTTCAAGACTTTCCTCAGGATTGCCAATGCCCCCGAGACTCATTCCACTGAGGGGCCTGACAACACTGACCCTGGGTTCAGCGTCCTGATCCTTGAGAGGATTAGCATACCTCCTGAGATTCTCCTCGTTCTGCAGATTATTAGATTTCTCATCGAGATCACTCCGATGCCTGTGCAAAGAGGTCTCACTAGTAGTTGCGGCATTCATGCCTGACCTCCGCCTGCTCCTGATGTACCACAGTCCTCCGAGAACCCCGAGTATCAGAACAGCAGTGACCACGCCCCCCAGCGCAGCAATATACCCTCCACTGCCTTCACCCTCTCCCCTAACTCCGCCTCCAGTAAGCCTTGTCGTCTCGACCTTGACCTCGAGAACAGAAGCCAGAGCCAGAGGTCTGCTGAGAGGTCGACTGAGGCTCTCCCCCAGATCCTTGGCAGCGTCACCCGCAGCTTCCGAGAATATCGTCACCTCGATGGTGTCATTATCCCCGCTCTTAAGATCACAAAGAAGAACAACAGACTGGGGCCGCCTGGGATCAGCCAACAGTCGCCTGAAACTTCTACAGAGAAATTCAACAGAAGTTCCAGGGAGTAGTGTATCTCTCCTGAGTAAAATAGTGAGACGTGCGCAGGTTGGGCCAGTGTCTGCCTGCCCAGGCCAACAGCTGGGTGGTGCAGGGAGTGCTGGAGGTCCCACCCTCCTGCCGCTCTCAATGGGCCTGCACTCACCCCACGCTGCACAGGGCGGAGACAAACAGGATTCGCCAGGCGATGGAACACACACCTCGTGGGCCAGACAGGACGTGCCATTCAGGCAATTACCCTGTCCGCACCACACATTGCTGCACTGATTCTTATTGTTCCGGCACTCGCAGACATTGCAGTCATCGTCCCAGGGTGGTGACGGACACCCCGAGCTACCGGGTGTACCAATTTCACAGTGAGTCCCAGTCCGGCCCGTCGGACAGATGCACGAGTACGAGGCAATCCCATCGACGCAGGTGGCGCCAAATAAACAGGGATCACTGGCACACTCATTGACATTGATCCTGCAGTCGGGACCAGTGAATCCTGGTGCGCACTCGCACCTGAACCAATTGACACCGTCAACGCACCGACCCCCATTCAGACACGGCAGGGGCTTGCAGTCGTCAACGTCACGCCTGCAATTGGGCCCCTCAAAGCCCTCCCTGCATATGCAACGATAGCTACCGTCAGCCGTATTGACACATGTCGCGCCGTTCTCACACGGTGACGATGCACACGCAGGTGACGCTATGTGACAAGCAGCGCCCTCCCAACCCGCAGGACAGTGACACGTGAATCCATTACCGCGATCCTCGCATGTGCCACCGTGACGACACGTCAGCGGCTCGCAGTGACCACCACGAAGGGTGCACGTTTTGCCTTTCCATCCGCCACGACAGGTGCACGTAAAATCAGCGATAGCGTCGACGCAGGTACCATTGTTACGACACGGTGCATCGAGACACTCGTCGACATCCTCGTCGCACAGATCACCAGCCCAACCCTCTCTGCATATGCACTGAAAGCTGTTGACGAGGTCGACGCAGGTACCGCCATTCAGGCACGGACTCCCCCGGCAATCGTTGATGTTCTCGTGGCAGTGCTGACCCGTGTAACCGGGATCGCAGATGCATATACCACCGGAGCACGTGCCACGACCACCGCACGGTGCACCCTCGCTGCCGCAACCGAGGTTCCCGTCGTCCATACGGAATTGGGGATTGTGGAGGGCCGGCTCCGAGCAATTTTTACCCTGCCACTGCTCCGGGCAGTGACAGTAGTAATCTGTCTGGGTATTGAAGCACGGCGCTGAGTTGCGACAGGGATTTGGACTGCAGTGATCACGATCAATCTCGCATTGGTAGCCGGTATAGCCGACGGGGCAGACGCACTCGTAAGCGTTCACCAGATCACGACAGTCGCCACCATTTTGACATGGCTTTGAGGCGCACTCGTCAATGTCCACGTCGCAGTCTTTACCGGAGTAGCCGGGGGTGCACGAGCAGTGATAATCATTCACCAGGTCGATGCACAGGGCACCGTGCTGACACTGGCCCACGCAGTCGTTTATGTTCTTCGTGCAGTTCTTGCCGGTGAAGCCACTTCGACATCGGCAGCTGAAAATCAAAGATCAGGGGGTTAGAGTGAAATTTTAATAAAGGGGGTAGTGGATTCCTTCCGCGATCTATTAATATCGATAGAACAGTAATTTCGAGTGCCTATTGGGGCCTCAGGGGGACTTATGTAAAACCGATGAACAAATCGATATGAGAATAATAAAAAAGTTGTTGTGCAAGCGATAACTCAAGTCATTCCCACGGACGCCGGGTTCTCGTCTCGAATGATTTGCGAACGTCTTCATAAATCTCGGGATAAAAAAAAAGGAAGAATCCACCTGCCCAAGGCTGAAACTTAGTGATAATCGAGTGATTCAGCACTGGCATTAATTACCCATAGTCTCCAGCGAGATTGACGCAGGTTATTGAGTTCTTGCACGGTGACTCCACAAGCGCACATTCATCTACATCGAATTGGCACAGGGTGCCCTGCCACGCTGAAGGACAGTTGCAGGTGAATTCATTTTTTCCATCGACGCAAGTGCCGCCATTTTGACATGGCTGAGACGCACACTCGTCGACGTCAGTTGCACAAAATGGCCCCGAGAAACCCGGGGCGCACTGACACTCGGCGCTCTCACCGATTTCCCGACAGGTTGCGCCATTCAGGCACGGACTCGAGGCGCACGGATTGTCAACCTTCTCGCAGGTTGGCCCTGAAAAACCGTCAGGGCAGGTGCACCTGTACTGATCAGGCGCTGTATTCTCGCAGGTGCCGCCATTTTGACATGGCTCGTGTGTGCCACAGTAGTTGAGATCCTGATCGCACAGTATTCCACCCCAATTTGTATCGCAGATGCACTGCCAACTCGAGCCGTTGCAGTAGCCATGTTTGCAGCCTGGATAGGGTGTGCACTGATCGCATAATTCACCGCGCCATCCATGACGGCACTTGCACTCCCCGGAGACGTTGCAGTGGCCGTGAATGGGGTGGCAACCCTCCTTGCAGACAGCTGGAACAGAAGGGGAGAATTTTCATAAGACGAATTCTCTCCGAATTTTAAGGGTTGAATCTCGCATTTTTATTTTATCAAAATAAAAGTGATAAATCAATGGAATTTGTCGATGACTCAAGCAGTAAATTTCATTGATTTCCTAATATAATTAATGAAAGAAAAGAAAAAAATTTTTTTTAATAAAAAAAATCATTAAAAATTAAAATTACAATAAAAAAAAATAATATTGGCAATGTCAATAAATTCATCATGAAAAAAAAACCCTTTCCCCGCGTTAATCCCCAAATTTTCACCTTCCGTAAAATTACCGCTGAACCGCACAAACCCAAGTAATTACAAATTCACTCACTTGGTAATAAATTTTGCAGTTGTTTAGAATGTGGGATAGCGCCAAACAATGCCGCGTATAATTACTCGCGCAATCACAAACGTGTAATTATCCAAAAGACATAATTACTATTTATCTACAATTACCATAATACAATGATCATCAGAGCTACAGAAAAAAATTCAATATCCGTGACTAGAAAATATCAAAAAATATTATTCGATCAGTAGAAATTGCCAACCAATCGGAAAATATCGGAGCTTTCACGGCAAATAAATTCCAATATAATCTCCTATCCACTGGCAATAAAAATGAAAAACATCACATCACTCAGATATTTCGCAAAGACCGAGATATCGGGAATAGAAAATGCCTCTCGGTGGCCGTGAAACGTTTGCAAAAAGACGTAAATATCATTAGACTCGTAAAAATAAAATACCATTCAGCCACAAAATATGATAAAACCAATTGCAAATGGCTAAACATTTAACCGTTACAACAGTTGTATGTGTTTGCCTGCAGCATCGTTTGATTAATGACTCTACCCTCCCCTAACCTCCCCCCATCCCCCCCATCCCCCCCACCCTATCATATTTACCGTGGACAACAGACATTTACGGATATTTATACGAACGACTGCAGCTTCAAATGACGCCGGATACTCATGCCATCATTTTCTATTTTTATTTATTAATGTTTTTTTCATTTTTTAAATAATTCTGAATCGAGCCAATCAGTGCAACACGATTTATCATCATGCATGTTGACATTCGGAGTACAAACCCACGAAATCAGCATGACAAATCATCAAAGTGATGGATTTCAGGACGAGATTTGAAATTATTTTTCAGATATTCAACACTGGAGGTGATTAGGAATGGGAAAATCGTTTTATCAATGTCCAATGAATTTTGGTATTTGTAAAAAATTGAGGTTCAGGGATTGAGCCCTGAATTTTTCTGGATTTTTAATAATTTCAGATCAATCTCACGAAAAATAATTTCAAATCAATTTAAATCAATCAATTTAATGATTTTTTCAATTTTCAAAATAATAAAAAATAATAAATATCATAATGATAATAATAATTATTATTATTACAATAATTATTATATATTATATATGAAAAATGATTGAAAATAATCAATTAGTTATTATTGTTATGACTATTATTAATTACTGATTATTAAAAAATGGATAAACATATGAAAATAATTTGAAAATGAAAATGATGAGCAGTGATTGTGAAGAATGAATTGTAATGGTGTGAAATATTTTTATCTCCTATTCATGACTCCTCTAAATCGAAAATCTCAAGTACAGATTGAGAAAAGTTACGATTCTCTCTGGTTATGACGGCGGTGAAACGGCAGAAAACATTTAGCACGAGGTACACTTCGGGCTGGAATAAGAAATGCTAGTTGCAAACACCGGGAAATATAAAGTCAAGTCTTACACAGTGAATTTCACCGTCGACCTTTACTACGATGACAAAGTGAAAGATTTAAAGAAAAATTAAAAAAAAAAAAGACATGATTTTAAAGGCCGTTTTCTCGGCATGCGAGTTTATCTCGATGCTGCACTCTCTTCTCGCGTGAGGATCTCTATTCCTCGTGTGGTATTAACTCGGAATAATTTCACGTTTCAAAGGACATGCTGGGAAATTTAATCGGCACTTTCAGAACTTATTTCAATTGTTAATTGGAAAATTGACAGCCCTTTTTTTATACATTCGTAGAATTGAATTACAAAAATTCGAGTGGAGGGAGATTTTTTTTTTTACTGTCTGCGAATTGTTTTGGCGATATTTTTTTTTAAATGATAATTCTCTCGGAAAAAGTTATTATTTTTCTCGGGAGTTACTTCGAATTTCTGGTGAGATTTATGGATATTTTTATGGAGAAATTACCGGAGAGTTATGGAAATATTTTATGAAAATGGGGAAAAGTTGACTAGAAATTTTGTTATTTTTTCGAATAAAACAAGATGAACCAATCATTATTTCTGTCTAAAAAAAATAACAGCACCTCTAATATTAATTTTTCCCGAACGAACTAAAATATTTTTGAATAAATAAATCTGGAACGAATTCGAAATCTTAATAATAAAGGGAGAATTGATGGAAAAAAAAACGAATGTCGTAGTAGTGATGGTTGAAAATACATACGCCGGTCGTAAAATACATGAATTATCTGGCTCAATAGGGACATAAGATGGTACATGTCGTACGATCTTCAACGAGAGGTATGGCCAAAGCTGGTTGGTTACAATAAAGTCTCGCGGGAGTTTTAATAATACAAAATGACCGAGGGATCTCTTTCTTCGACTCTGAGACTAATCGTTACTTCCGTCTAGTTAACAACCCCGAGGAGATGCTCTGTAATTTCATCAATCGAGCCTTTCATCGGTTCAACTAAATCGTGATCAATCCCCATTATTTATTTCCTATTTTTTATTCTAATCCGAATATTATTTACCGCGAAAAACAAATTCTCCGGAGATTTTCGCTGCTCCGATCATTTCCCTGCGAATTTCTTGGAATTGAACAGGGATAGCGCAATTTTTGTAATGACCTTTTTTGGAGCTCTCCATTTTTTGGACGGAAAAGGTCCTCATGAAAATTTCGGTACCTCGCTGTTTTCTCGGGTTAAATGGGGATTTCATTATTTCGGGGAAAATTATTTCAAATGAAAATTTGTAGTAATTACAAATTTACATGAAATTTCTCTCAATTCCGTAACGAAAATTATAGAAAATAGTAAAAACTCCGGGAATTATTTCCCTGAATTCGTAACTCATTTAAAATTCAATTTAACGTGTAATTACCATAATGAGACGTAAAAATTTCCATGAAATCTAAAATGATATTGCATTCCCGAAAAAACAAGAATTTATTTTAAAAATTGTTATCTTAACTGATTGAAATTTTTCCTGGGAGCTGAAAATCCTGTGAAATTATTTATCAAGTTGAATTATTATTTTTATCCGGCAATTATCTATCCCGATTATTTAATCCCATAATTATTTGAGTGGATGGGAAAATGATTGATCATTGAATTAAGGCCCTGACCTATTCCCCAGTTGGCACCTGCCAATGTCAATCAATATTATCTCTAATCAATAATATAACCACGGCCATGATGTCACCTTTGTTATCCTCACCAGGTATCTGATGACAGAGAATGTCCTGGTGTCCTTCACCTGGGTGAACGCTATAATACGTTAAATGAGCGCAATCAAGTGACGTCTCAACCACTTATATTTATACATTGCACAACAGTAGTCGACCAAAGGCACTCGCCGGCGTGAGAAAAAATTCAAATCCCCCCGATTGACCTTTTTGCGCTGCATTTGCTATTACGTGAGTTTAAATAATCAATTTTTTTAAAGATCAAAACGTCCACCGAAAATATTTAAAAGAATTTTTAAAAATGGATTTTTGGATTTGAATGGATGAGTCAAGTGCTCATTGTTGTCGGGGGAATTCCCTGAAAATCCCTGATAACGCGGAAAACCGTCGAAAAATGATACGAAAATAAAAAAAATATAACGCATCAGGATAAAACGACCGGATAAAAAATATAATGGGAGTAAGGATAAATAAATAAATATAAACTCACCAGTTTCGCAGTCAGCGCCCTTCCACCCCTGAATGCAGACTTTATCACCGTTTTCATCACAGGTATAATGTCCAAAAATATCATCCCTGGGTCTGCAGAATTTTGTGCACGTTGCATTGTAGTAATGATCAGCGCACTGAACCCTGACCCGATAAGCGAGATGTGCATTTCTTCCCTGATGATTGAGGGTGTGCCACGTGGGTCCAGGAAGAACAATTCCACTGTAACTCGCCTCCTCGACGACTCCCCGACTCGTTTCGTCTCTCGCCTGAAGTATCAGTGTGAATTGCCTCTGAAAAAGGAAAAAAACAATTTGCCACAGTTGTTTTTATGACTTTTATTTTTATATCACTCTTAAACTCGTCCCCGTGGAATACATCCAATCGTTCTTTTATTTAGCAGACAAGACGACCTGGGGAGCTCCAACTACCAAAAATGGCACGTCTGCCATTCTAGGCTGGTGCTTTCTCGTTTTTTTTTTCTTTTTTTCCGCCTCCTGGCTCGACCGACAATTTAATTATGAGTCGAGTGACGCGGAATCGAGGGGAATACGGAATTTCAGGGGTTCAGGCCTCCAGTGGAAAATTTTTTTGGAAAATGAGTCATTGATTTCGGAGGAATTTTTTGAATTTTTTTTTAATTCCCTGAGGCTGAGGTCTTGGGATTAGTCTGCGCTGGCGAAATTTTTTTTCCCTGAAATCCCTGAAATTCCCTGAAACCCCCTAAAAATTGTAGACATAAATAAATAAATAACTTGCAACATCTCAATAGATAAAAATAAAAATTCCTCGGCGAAGAGGGGCTGAGAGTGCAGGCCTCAAAATGAAAATTAAATCGAAAAATGAAGGATGAATTCCGTAGGAATTCCCTGGGGTTGAGTTCCTGGGATTGTTCACCGGGTGATAATCTCTCTTCCCCCCATTTTTTTTTTGTTAACGACGGACATGATCGAGTGACGGTGGCCTGATGCAATAAATAAATACCAATCGCGTCAACAGTCGGGCATTTTCTTCGGTCACATGCTCTTGGACCTTCAATGATCGATCCACTGTCTTGTACATGTCACGTCAACTTGAAACTGGGGACACCAAATCATCGAGTGGAATCTCGAGTGCATAACGAGCGGAAGTTGCACTCGTACAATTTTTTTTTTCAAATTTTACGCGCCATATTTGAATTTCCCGCCGCGAATTCAAACACGGAAAATTTTTTTTCAAACAATTCATAAAATTCTTGACGAATAATTATTCATCAAACATTTATTATTTATATATATGAATTATTTAAATATTTTTTTCGCAATATATCGATATACTTATTAATTATTGTTTTAAAAATATAATAATAATGGATTTTTCAATGAGAAACGCATGGAATTTCCGGGGAATTAATGGAGATGCATAAAAAAATGTTAAAGATGGCGGAAGTCCGCGGATAATTTTTGTTTAACGCGGAAAAAAAAAGAGATTTTAATGATTGAAAAATGTCGAAAGTTTATGGATCACCTTGAGCTCGGCGTGGGTTACGCAGAGTACAAAGGGATTGTCTGTATGATCTCGGGGTGTACCCGGTATATAGAGTAGCCAGACGTCCAAGTACCTAGAGTTAGATGAGCACTAATTGGTGTTAATTGGTGGCTCGCTCGAGAGCTCGGCTTTCCCACGCCCGCGACTTTTACGCTCGCATTCTTCTATTCTATTTTTTTTTTTTCAAATGCATTTTCAGAGCCCCTCGTCATTACTTTCTTTCGTATGCCGGAATTACATGCAAATTGGTGGGAATTTCATTGAATTCCCGGGGAATTATTCTATCGCGTCGCGAATTACGGGGACAAGTCCTTCATTAATTGAAAAATCATTGAATAATCAATCGATAATTGAAAATTCCGTGAATTTTAATAATTCGAAATTGTCATAATTACTTATTATAATTTTTACTAATTAACTCCAATAAATATTTAATAATCAATTTTTTTTTGGTAATTATTGGATTTAATTATCGGCAAATACTTTTGCTGGTGATATCGGTAATAAAAATATTAATATTCTTGATATTTGCATTGAGGTTTCAATACCGGAAGTGGAACGATTTTTTTCTCGTGTCCATCCCCCCCAGGGGGCACAAAAATTTCTCCATTAATTGTCCGATAAAAAAAAATTGCCATCGATCCCTCAATGACTAGCACCGGCTCATTAGTCATTATCATTAACCCCTCTGTTTACGATTTTTTTCGCGTAAGACCGCCCATTGGGAATTACCGAGTCACTTCCGACTGCACATTAATTAATAATCTTCAAGAATAAAAAAAAAATAAACGGGGTAAATAAAAAAATAACAGCGCAAATTCCAATGAAAAAATTAATGCGAAAAAAAAATTGGGGCTAAATGATTTTTGTAATAATTATTGCAAGAGAAATTCAATTTGAAATATTATAATCAATGAATAAATTAGTTAATTACCTCATGAATTAATTAATTACAAAAGACTTAAAGCCGTCAATTGAAAACGTAAATTAACCGATCCGAAAGAGTAAATAAACATCCGATTTTCCCACGCTCGCTGATTAAAAAAAACCCAATCAACCCAAAAGGCAATAAATCATGCAATAAAAAAAACTGTTTATTCAATTTTCCTAACGAACAATTACAAAACTCAATCTCTCGTTCACCTCATACCCCCAAGAAAAAAGCACCGAGTCAATTAAATGCGATTGAATTCGCGGAATAAATTTGAATGTGCGACTCAAAGTGCACTCGGTAAATAAAAAAAAAAAAAACATGGTAAATGAAAGAAAAAAAAAATGAATGCAATTGGTTTGGAGTCGCACGCGCATCGGGTACAACGCATTTTTATTTGTCCATCGATTTTTCCTTCTCTCTGTGTCAGTCAATCCGCGATTTTTCGCGGAATAGATCGAGCGAGAGACGGGGAGTACGTGAGGACGCGTACAAAGTCCTCGTGAAAGACTCAAGTCCGATTGTAAGACAGCTCACAGAGACGTGATGGCACGATCGCACCTTCCACACACCGACAAAATGCTCTTTTACTGGTCAGAATCTTTAGGTAACAATTCTCATTGCCGATTTTTTCAGGGTAAAATCACTCATCGAATTTGTGGGTCAAATGACTGATGATTTTTGGGGGTGAAATCTCTAACCACGAGACAAAATGGAAAATAATTTTAATTATCGATTGCGTGGGTGAAATCACCAATCGATTTTATGGGTCAAGTCAGCAATCGATTTTGTGGATCAAATCACTAATCGATTTTTTTTTTTGGGTCAAATCCCGGATCCCTGAATATTGACCTTCAAAATTTGGTTATTCAAAATTTATCTTGATTCGAATTTGTGGATTTAAAAATAGCGAAATATTATTTAAAATGTCATGTTCGATGCCTACGAATCACGGATTTCTATTCCTTAATCCCCGAGGCCACAAATCATAAGCGACATCATCGCATCTCGAGAACTAGATCTCATGATTTCTCACGCACCGGGGCATGAATAATTTCTTGATGATGAATTTTTTTTTCGACCGTTTTTCAGCGGGAGAATTCCACCGATCGAGATCGGCGAATAGAGAATTGCAAGGACAACGGCGAGTGCCGTATGTTTCAAAAATTATCTCAGAACTGAAGGCAGACAGCAATATTTTCATAATAACCTTTTTTACAGCTCTCATCTTTCTCGACAAAAAACCTAATCACATGAAAATCGGTATCTCCCTTCAGTCCCGAGATATACCGAAAAAACTGACCTCGAAAAAAAAAATGCACTCGCCCTATTTGACCCACGACTCACAAAACCCTCGAGCCCTGAATATTGACCCCCAAAATTAACCCGAAAAATTCCCTATATTTTTATCCATTCAAATACCCAATTCTCTGAAAAATTGAATAATAAAATTGACGATTTACTATTATTTACCTCTTCGAATACCCCCGAGGGTATGATTAATAAAAAGCCGATAACTCTCTCGAAAAATGGTCAATTAATTAAAAAAAATATGGGGAATTTTAAAGATGAGATAAAGGCGGATCTCGTCGTATGGAAAGAAGAGAGAGTGTGGAGCTATCATCCTTGTGGCATTCCACAGTTTGAATTAAATGCCGCGCGCATCCTTCGGCCTCGCCGATCCTCCAATAATCTTTTCCCACGTGTCCCGACCTCATTGAAGGCCCTCACCACCTCCCCCGCCCCCTCGCTCTCCCACGGTACAATTTCATTTTGCAATTGCCCAACATTTATTTTTTTTCCATCAATTTTGATGATCTTTTGACTTTAAACCTCACTTGACCTTTTCATTTGACCCTCATTTTTTTCCCTATTCCAATTTTTTTTTTTGCGGTTTCAAGAGAATAATTTTGATAATCCAATTATTTTTATACGTTCACCCGCCTATTTTTATCTCATTCCAAAAATTATTTGGGGAATTTCAAAATTTAAGAGTGGAAATTATGAAAATTATGTCTTCAGTATTGACCCACAATTAAACCTTCGGATTTGACCCGATCTTCTGAAGATCTCCATAAAAACATTTCGCTCAAAAAAAAAAAATATATCATCCCCAAAAATAATTGAAATTGAAATTGAATTCTGGTATATCTTAAAAATGGAAAATACTTTCAATCCAAGAAGATCGTGAAGATCAGAATTCTTGCTGCGAGATGGAACAACCATTGAATGTGGTATTTCCACTGGATTTCCATCTCTTCTCCGAGGCCACGGCGAAGTCGAGAGCCACTGGTCGAAGAAGAGGTGGTGAACGGCGAAAAGCCGAAAAGGACTTTGGTATGCGGCTCGCAGAGCGAGTTCACACACGCTCCGAACGGTTCGAGAAATAAAATAAAAAGACGAAGAAGAATTGAAGAGTCAAATAAGAATATAAGAGGAAATAAATGAGAGGGACAGAAATCACTGGCTCAAACTGCCACGACATATTCCTTTTACCTCATTTACATACGGCCATTATACACCTGTGGTCATCGGGGATGCACATGCGTTTGTACAGTGCAGTCTGATGACCACTTTTTTCATCCTTTTTTTATTCTCTTTATTTATTCTTTTTCGGCTTTATTTCATTTCCAGTTCTGCCTCTTTCGTCTTGGGTGAGGGTTTATTTAATGCGTCACGTGGATGAGAAAATCCACGTGCGGTTTTGTGGGCGGTGAATTCTTCTTGTGAATTTTTATCCTCAAAAATTCACAAAATTATTTTGAAATTTGAGGTTTTTCATTTATCATTTTCCCCTGAATAGTGTATTATAAATATATGGGATGGGTTTGTTGCGTACAATTCTTTCATTTATGCAAAACATTTTTTCAATCTCATATTTTTCCATAAATCGTGAGATTTTATTATTTTTTTTTTTGATTATCTTTAAAGGATCAATTTTACCCGAGAAATTTATAGCTCCACCGGATATTAATTAATTAATAATTAGAAATCAATAATTATTATTCTTGTTGTCAATAAAGATTCGAATTTGAAAATTCATCAATTTTCCCAAATTTTTCAAATTTACTTCAATTTTCTTAAAAAAAATTGACAAATAAAATTAATTAATTAAAGATTCAGGAGTAAAATCAATTGAAATTTCCACTGATAATTAAATTATTATTATTATTATTATGAAATCGAAAAGGAGAGAAATTTGAAAGAGAATTGCATAAATTGAATTGGCAAAAACGGGTATTGGCGTGCGAATGAATTAATCTTGAACTTGATAATGATTAAAGTAATAAGCATGATAAATAGGTGACAGGTGGTTGTTGGCAATGTGCCACACACGATGCACAGCAAACCGGCCACGTGGGTTTTCATTCGTGACGTCATATCATTGATAGTGGCGCCCACATTGTAAACCCGTAGTTAAGTGTGTTACAGGCCCCTTTGAGATAGCCATTCTTCCGGATTTCTATTTCTACCCAACAATAACGGAAATTCACGTACCAGTGATAATGAACCGAATACCCCGAGGCAATACCAATGAATACACCATATTTTTATTCTTATTATTTTGGTGGGGGAATTTTATCAATTTTATTGACACTCTGTCATGATATCAGCATCTTTTATCCCCAGAAAATTTACGAATTTATTCGAATTTTTTTCAATTTTTACCGATTTTTTTTCCGTTTTCATGGAATTATCGAATTGAGATTCAGATTTATTGATAATTGATAAAAATTTAGTATTTATTTTTAATTTAGTGTTAAGATTGATTATTTAATTAATTGATTGAATTTACGCGGAATAATTGATGAACCGATTTCTAAAAAAAAAAAAAAAATCGAAATTTCCAGTTGAAAAAATCCCCGAAATTTCGGTTTAAAAAAATGGTAAAGATTTGAATGAATTCATGCGTAAAAACGGTATTTTGAGATTGTCATCGAGGGAAAAAAAATTACACGCGAAAATGGTCGACCAACTGTTTCCCCAAAACCTAAAAAACGCCTCCGGCAACTCATTAAATCCCCACAGGATTTCTCTCCCACGAGATAGTGATTATATTCACCAGATGCCAGAGCGAAAAGCGTGCCGAATCACGAGACATCAGTGTAATATGCGAATGGAGGAAAAGAATTTTTCAAATATTTTTTTTTCCCCTTTTTTTCGCCATTTTTTCTCACCTCCAGAGGCGCGAGTCAGTGTCGGTGATTACATAAAGAAAAAAAAAATATATATACATCTATACATATATTTATATATTACATAAATCATATTAATAATATACTAAAGAAATTCATACAATAATATATAATTAATATATATTTTTATGAAAAATAAAAAAAATATATATATATATATATAAAAATATATGTATATATGCACATATGAATTTTTTTTCGGGGTATATTAGGGAATGACAAGTACGTTATGTACTTGAGTCAAGTATATAATGTACTGAGCTTATGTATTTATTTATTTTGTGGCGCACAATGGAGGTGAGAGGATATACGACTTTTGCACAATCGGGGATAGCACTGGGAACAAGAGAACTGAAACGCCTCCAACAATCCTCGCAAGCCCATTGTTCGAATTCTCATTTTGTCTATGTCCCTTTTAAACTCCCTTTCACCTTTCTCTTTTACTCTTTTTTTCGTTTGCCGATGGGTTTTCGAATGGGGTCTTCTCATCACCCACTGCCCCACGCACAAAAATCTGTCTCCCGGAGATCTTCATGGATTTGTATTATATTATTTCCTCAGGAATAGATCTTCTGGAGATCTTCAGAGGAATTCTCGGTTGATTGAATGGTCGAGGGGTTTGGGTATCCAAAAGGATTCGAAAGAAATTTTTTTTTTGAAGATCAGAAGTCAATTTTTTAGATCTGGGATGGAAGTAAAAATGAAGATCGAAGAATATCCAAATTTGACTTATAAAAATTGTCCTCTAAAGATCTTCGAGAAATCTTTGGAAGACAGAATTTTTTGAAAATTTGCAGAACCCAATTTTTGAGAAGATCTACAATATAAATAAAATTGAAGATCAAAATAGATAAAAATGTGAGTCTAGGTCAAAGATCCAAATTCAACCCCCAAAAACGGATCCTCTGAAGATCTTCCCGAAAATCTGTTCGTCGCAGAATTTTTTTGAGATTCTCCTGAAGATTTCTGGAAGATCTTCAGGGGCAAAAAATTATTCAACGCGGAAGGGCAAAGAACTTCATATAACGGCGTTAATGGGGCACACATTGGTCCGTTTGAAGTGGCTCTTCACCGCTATTTGTATATTTCATAATTCAGAAGAGGCTTTTATCCCGTCGACGAGAGGAGGAAAAAAAAAAATAATAGTCCCTGAAGCCTCGAATCTTCTTTCTTCCTCTCATCACGAGTACCTGACGTAAACAACGAACCCTTAAATTGCTCCTTGAATACCTCGAATTCCCTCTACCACCGGATCATTTAGCAGCTCCGGAGCTAATTCAATTACTGGTAACCGTGCACTCCTTTATTCTACACCGAGTAATGCCCATGGTACGAGCCAACAACTGGATTTTCTCATTTTATTATTTGTTTATTCCTGGGGGAGAGATAGAACATCCGGATGTCGTATCACCGAGAGGAATCGCGGAATTTCCGGGTTTGTCGGAATTTCAATGAGTGAATTATTGCATTCGTCAAAAAATTCTTCAACGAAAGTGAGAAATCTCGGAAACGAGGGGATTGTCGAGAAAATGACAGATAACTTTTTCGCGTTAAATTAAATTTCCTACAGAAAATGTTCAGTAACACTTCCCCGAAAATTAATTCCCTTTCGAGATAATCCCGTTTTTAATTACATTAATGAAGCTGCGATACCAAAGAGCCATGAATCATGTGTAATAATTTGTTAATTATCCGAAAAACGCGGAAAATTGGGGGAAAATGATAAGGGGCTTTTTCCCGGAGAATTAAATTTTCTACAAAAAATGTCCAATAAATTTTTCCACGAGGTTGATTGGTATTGAGATAATGATTATTGAAACTCACCGTCCACCTGAATGTGAAGTGAAGCTGAAGTGTAACAGGCTCGGTAAGAGTAAATGTATTCTGTCCAAGCGCATGACTAGATACATTGCCAAAGGAGCATGAGCCAATGGCAGTTACATTTGACTGATATTCCTTCAAACACAGCCAGAATGCAGTTGTGCAGGGTTGAGTGCAAGGTGGAAATCCACTTCCACCACCGGAATCACTTCCTCCACCGCAACACCTTCCATCAACCAGAGTACCTCTGTTGTTCGTCAACGAGAGTATCTGCACCTCGAAATATCCGCTACCTGTTGTCGCCTGTAATCCATTAAAATTACGATTAATTAATAAATTAAAATTTGAGATAAAAATCATTTACTAGAACTTCTTGTTGGTACATGAAAAAAAATTTCTTTTTCCATGGAAATGCGTTTTTAATTTTTTTTTTTATGTTTTTAATAAAGTATTAAACCCTCGGGATAATTCGAAATGATAATCCCGATATCCGGATATATTTTCTCGAGACGTTGGTGGTGGTCTCGTGACAGTCCCACGTTTTCTAATTACCGGTTGAAAATAACGTTCAACCGGTTAAACAATTACGGAGAAAAATAATGGAAAAAATATTCTTGATTAGCGAGTCATAATAACCTGTGGTTTTACTTCTAATGACGATGACAATAAGACGATATATTTATTCCCGAGAGAGAGAGAGAGAGAGAGAGCGAGATTATAAAATTTCCTCATGTTTTCCGTGTTATTATTTATACCCGAAGATTTATTAAAAAATCAACTCTCGATTTTATTTGAATGACAAATTTGACTTATTGCATTGATTGTTTAAAAATTTATAATTTATTATATAATCTTCCAATTGAAATAAAAAAAGAGAAAAATCAAAATTGAATAATTGAAAAGTTTAAAATTTCAGAAATTAAAACCTCCCAGTCTCAATTACCCGTTAATCCCCATCCTAAAATGTCACTGATGGTTAAACAACCCGTACATACCCTTATATAACCACGAGTCCCAGCGGGATTAAAAAAAAAATGGGTAAAAATAGTTGAGAAAAGAGAAGGAATACGTGGCAAATGTGCAAGTGTACAGAGCGTGGAAAGCAAAGGCCAGCAGACGATCCTTTCTGCGCTTTCTACCTTCGATCTTAAACCTAATGCTGCAATTATGTAGGCTATACGTTCATGCATATTATAACCGAAAAAAAAAAGAAAACGCGTGAGAGAGATGTGAATAGAATCGAATGGAAAAGTTAACTCGGGTATAAAACCCGATATCTCGAGAGAGTTAAACACTACTGGGGAATATGTACCTATGTACCCACATTATTACTCACCCATTAATATGTACATAACGGGAAATGTACACGTGCGAGGATAATCGGAACCTCTCGAAATTTCCTGCCTCAAAATTACCGCATTTTTTTTTTATTTGTATAGAAAGTACTTTCCTCGCACGCCAGGTCTCAATTGATATCTCAATACTCTTGACAATTTATTCATTGTTATTAATTTGATATTTAATCAGAAATGAAAATCCAGTTGATCCGGATTTTTCAATTTCGAAAATTTTTATCATTGCAATGAGAAATTCAAAAGTTAATGAAAAATTCAAAGAAAAATTAAAATTATGAATGAAATAAAAATAAATGAAATTAATATTTCATTATTAATATATATTATTGATATTTCAATAAATTTTTAGAATAATTGAATGAGTGAAATTTTTTTTAAAGAATTGGCCGAATGATATATTTTTTTTTTAGAGAAAAAATTCGATTCTTCCCATTGAGTCTCTCCTTTGTCAAGTGTTGTTTGAATTCATCTCTTTATTCCCGCCGTTTGTAAATTCACTCCATGCACCGAATCCATGAATCCGAAATACTCGTTACCAACACCAATTGCCCCCAAAAATCATTGATTCGTGACACGTGACGCGACTCCATGAATTCCCAAATATTTTCCATTACCGTTCATTCCATTTATTTTAAATAATTGTGTTGATTCTTTATGTATTCCGAGAGTTATCCCGATTGATTTGTTTACCGGCCATTGCCCACTCGTGTCTCCTCTTATTATAATCTCAGACACACGTACCGGCATAGACAAGAAATCACTTGACGATTTCATTTACATATTCAAGTAGAACAATATTTTTTTTCCCATCAGCCAGTGCCTCAATATTTACAACATCAAATTGATGAATAACTGATCAATAATTACCCGGAGTTAATTCAAAAAAAAAAGTGTCTGAAAATCACTCTTCAAAATTAAAAGATGAATTTTTATTTTGAGAATTATTTTGATTTGAATTTTAATTTTGATTTTGGTTTTGATTTAAATTTTCATTTTATTTTCATTTTGATTTGAATGAAAATTGAATTCAATAAGAAAATAAACGAGAAATATTGAGTTCTCATCGCAGAAAAAGAACGAAGAGAATGAAAAATTTCCGGTAGAATAGCTGGACTCATTCCAGTAATCAAAATTTCAATCGCCCCGGTAAATTATTCACATTAACATCGCCAACTTGTCCATAAATAAAAGTTCGTATGGCTGGCTGCACTGCGGCAATGCGGAAAGAAAATTTTCTTCTCTTCCATTGTGTTTGACCCTCACCAACTGAAGATCCACACTAGACCCACTCACACGAACAGAAAATTCATGGTTTCACGTGCCACTTGTCGGTTTAAAAAATGAGAGAGAGAGAGAGAGAGAGAGAGAAAAAAAAATTGCCTCGACTCGGCACTAAAGCCCGGTAACGGCGGAATAACTGGCCCGATATTCCCGGGTTCCTGGATAAATCGGCGCTTAAAGCTCATCACCGGGTTGCGGCTCGCGGGCCGGAAATCAATCGTCAAAGTGGCCGGAACGAATCGTCGGGAGAGGCATCCGTGAGAAAATCAACTTGTGGACAGAGGAATCCTCAGGTTATCATTTCCAGGTGAGGATTTTTCGCCCATTCACCCAAAAATTTGACCCATTATTTTTGAAGATTTTTGAGAAATCAAAAAATGAAGATCAAATCGAAGCTCAAAGAAGGTCTTCCAGAAATCTTCACAAAAATTTCCAAAAAATTATTTAATCCATCATTTTGACCCACCAACATTCCCCGAAAGACACCTCTCCCAAAAATATTAAAAATCCCATTTTTTGAAGAACAAAATTCAAAATGAAAATCAGAAATTCAAATAATATAAAAAAAAAATTCAATTCAATTCCGATTAAATTTCAGATTCACTCTCAATTGAATAAGTCCTCGAAATCCGAGAAGCACTCGAAAACCTTGAAAAAGGAATCAAAAATAGAACGTTCCACTCAAAACGAATTGTTGTTAACAAAAAATGGCGCAAACACTGACGCAAATTCCCTCACGAATGGAAAAGTCAGTTAACCCGCGTGAAAGTCGAATACCACCGCCTAATTGATGTTTACAAGAAACAACAGCAAGTTCGTTGTCTTCACGCGATTCAAAACAGCAAAAAAAAAGAAGCAAAATGGTGAAAAAAAAAGGGGGAGAAATGTTTATTGTCGACTACACGCGATTCAACACGAAACACTCCAACGATATTCGCGTGATGCCCAGCTGGCCTACAATGAGATACCGCTGGATATCGAATTATAATAATCGATTTGAGATTAGCTGGAACTTTTTTTTTCACCATTCGGAATTTATCCTATTACCGGGATTCATTCAGATGCATCTCACGCGAGATTTCACCGGTTCCATCGAAATTCATTCACAAAAAATTCGATAATTCATCCAGCGTACATCAGATTATATCAAAAAAGATTGCATACTACGAAAAATTATCTCTTCTCAATAAATATTTAAAAATATTGGCGATAAATGTGCGGGAATTTTCGTTATATTTATTCAAGAAGTGAATTATTTATCATTTCTGAGTTTTGAAGAATTTCGAAAATTTAAAATTTCATTTACATTTAATGATAATTTTTATAAATATTCAATTGTCCTCTGGGAATCAATAGAAAACCGAAAAATTCAGCAGAATATATTTTTCAATAAAAAAATTTTAAAAAATCAGAATAATTTTGAAAAGTCACTGAATTTCCAGTGAAATCCTCTCGACAAACGGATGATTTTCAAAAATTCCACTTCCCCCCCAAAATTCCCAAAAAATCAAACTCTAAACCTATTCCAAACTAGAACAAAATGAAAATTTAAACAAAATAAAATTTTCACATCTTCATTTCCATTCAACTCCAAACAAAAATTCTCAACTTGAATTTATCTCATCATTTATTTATAATTGCAGGAGAAAAATTCCGCAATAAATTTTATCCCGCGCATAAAATTCAAGGATTTGAGTACAGACTGATGAATTGATGATTAAAAAAATGGCGGACAGCCCCCCCCTGGCAGACTAGGACTGAAAAATATTCTAATCCAAAAAGAGAAAAAAAAAATGGTAAATATGATTGGATTTTTTGGTTTATCACTGAACTGCAATAAATTTGCAAGAGCCTGGGCTTGAGCTGGGGCATAAAATCCTGGAGATGAGGAACAAGAGTCCTGGGATGGAGGAGGTGAAGAGGGAGGGGAGGGTTTGGACGCTCGTAAGTTTAATCTTCTCTCCTCTGTTTCCAGAGTCACAGGTAGTAATTACCAGTGGCCGCTACCTGCCAGAGTGAAATAGGCCAGAAAGGCCGCCATTTAATTTTATACTGTAGGAAATTGTGGAATGCTCGGGCATCTTTCCTCCAATCCCCAGACGATGGGCTAAATTGGGAGACAAGTTTGAATTTGTTGCTAGTTTTATAACTCTGGAGAACATCGACTTCATCAAAATTTATTTTCTCTCTCTCGGATAATAAATACAACTCCATCCCCAAATTGGATATTTATTCATTGTTTAAATTAGTTAGAATTTGACGGAAATTATTCATTATTGATGGGAAAATCGGAATTTTAGGTGACGATTTGTTTGAAATTAATAAATAAATTGATTTTTGTGGAAATTAAAATTTCGAAATGAGAAATCCATTGAATAATGGAGATAAAAATAAACAATTGAAAAAATATTAATAAAGAACAGAAAAATATCTGGAATATATTTTGAATATATTTCAGAATCCAAAAATCCTAAAATCCAAAAATCCAAATTCAATTCGAACGCAAGATTTCCAAAACAATCGCAAAAATGGCGTCGAACTTTCGTTTTTTTTTTTTTTATAAAATTCCCCGAAGAAAATATAAACAAGAGCGTATCTTTAAACCCTTTCGCCTTCAATTCCAAAACTGGAAGCCTATACTTAAAATTATTTGCTGGACCATCGAGAGCCCCAGAAACCGCAGACACACCGCCCTCGAGCCATCATTACAAAGAAGCAAAATAAAAGGCCCCTCCCCCCCCTCTTCTCCTGTCCCCTCAAATTGCAGAGGGGGGAAAAATAATTAATATAAATATTCCCCGACGCGTGGGAAGCTGTCATCGTAATAAGAGGGAAAGATAAAGATTGATCCTCGAGATTGGCCGCAAAATATACCTGTCGCCTCCGCATAAACGACACATCTCATTAAATAAAATGCGTGTTACCGGGAACTGAATTATTGTTTCTTCACTCAAACACTTGGCTCCATAAATCCCCGGATTTCTATTCAAATATTTGAATTTCGCTGATTTTTTTTTTCACGATCGAGTGGAGCTCGATTGAAATAAATCGCGAGATAAAATCTCATGAATTTCGGGGAATCGAATGTTCTTTATTTTGGGTGATTCGAATAAATTGAAATTAGAGAAATGATGAGTCTGTAGCCCTCCCCCCCAGGTGATGAGTTTCTCAACTCGCGGAATTCTCGATTTTTAATTTTTGGAGGAATTTTCTAAAATTCCAGTGAGTTTTCGAGAAATATCTACAAATCTAAGAGAGATATCAAAATTTAAGTAATAACCTTTTACCCAGATCTCAGTGATCTCTACAAAAAAGGTCATAACAAAAATTCTGGTGTCCGCCCTGGATTCCGAGATATCCCTCAAAAACTGGACCGCTCTACGACATCGTTACGGAATAAATCTACGGGATACCCCCACCAAATTAAATTATCCAGCAATTTAATTGAATAAATAATATATAATATTTATTTCAATATTGATATCAAACGTAAATATAAAAATAAACATTGATAATTCCTGGATTTTTCAATGTAATTACGAGTTGTTGCCGTGATTGCCTTTAATTTAATGAACTTATCCCCCACTTTATCAACGCCACAACCCAGATAAGTGGCGTAATGATTCTCGTGTACATAATAATAAAATGTGCCGATAATAATCATCCCCCAGCTCCAGATGATGCGATTAAAATGTGTACGCGGTATGCGTAAATTGTAACGTCTGTGATTACACGGTGTGATGATTCCACCCAGCGGATAAATTGTCGTTATAAATAAATTGACCGGTGGATAAAAATAGTACGCAGATAATTTAAACGAGAGGATGAATATTGCGTGATATCGATAATGAGGTGGTTATCGCGATAGTGTATTACACGCCCAGATGATGGGAATTGTGAGAGGAACCCTCGGGTGCAAGTATGAATTCAGGTAATGAGATCGAGTGATGACAGGCTTTCAGGACATGCCCTGGGACATGCCCTGATTGAGTGATTTTTAAGGGGTAATTCGAGGGGTAATTGAGTGATAATTCACGCGGCCCGGTTTATTCTTACTGAAATTATTGCCCAATTACTCGGCGAACGTAAAATTCTGGAAAAATTCAATTCCCATTAATTTTTTATCTCTATTCTCTCAAATAGAAATTCAAAGAATTTTAATTTCAATTTTTTCAAGATTTTTTTCGGTTTCACTGTACCTAAACTTCACGGAAATTTCAATTATAATTTTCATTTAATCTGATGAAAAAAATTTATTCAATGGAATAAATAATTTATTCGAATAAATAGAGAGAATTATTTGTTTAGCTCAAATGATTGGATTTGATTGCAAATCAGGAGAATCTTGTCGAGATTTCTTGAAATGTTTGAAAGACAAAAATTTATGTTCGCCAGGTAAATCTTGGAGATGGTTTTGAGAGAAGTGGAGCGTTTACTCGGCAGTCACGCGAATCCCATTGTTAAAGAATCTCGGGTTTTACACCGGGTTTCTAGGATCTAGGGATAAATAGATAATATGGATGGCCACAGGTGGATAGTTCCCATTGCCCACCACATGTCAAAAGTCTGCACGATTCTACAAATATTTCTCGAAGGACACAGCAATAAAATTCACCATCGAATATCCATAAAAAAATTTTTAAAATACCGCAAATGTCTGCAAAAATGGTTTCCACTTTGTTAAGCGAAAACCGGTGAATTGCATCCATCGAGTTGTGGATTTTGATGGAATTAAAAAAAATATCTTTGTGGGAAAAATGTGAGGAATTATGGGAATTACCGTTCGTTTACTGAACCATCAACCCGAAATAACACAGGAATTTCATTCCACTCGCCCGCATGGAGAGCAGGTGCACGGCGAAACTTGGTCGCGGTTGATTTGCGGTAATTTTTTCAATGAAAAAAAAAATAATACGAGAGATAAAAAGGGGGATTTAAGTATGTCAGGTTGTGACGCACAACAATATGCACGTGATCTAGAGCATTTTTTTTGTTTGAAATTCGGAAGAACTTGAAATTGTCCAGAAATATTGGAAATATGTGCGAGATCCTCCGGAAAAAAATGGAAATTCAATATTCTCCGGCATTTGGAAAAATTAATTCCTGATTTGAAAATAGATATTATAGATATTTTATAATATTCCCGAATCATCAATACATATCCCATACTCACGAGTACATACTCTTGATTGGGAATTAAATATTTCGGAGTTGGAAACATGTGGAATTCATAAATTCATATTTTGTGATGAACCAAAACCCTTCAAGATTCAGATTATTTCCCGTGGATAATGACGCAATATCTCTCGATATGTGTCAATTCCCCGGATAAAAGAATTTCAATAATCCCCATCAATTGAAACGTCCTCCGAGGCGCGGCATTCTTAAACAAAATGAAAGCGTCATGCTGTGGGAAATCGTTCCATTGTAAAGCCGGCGCGTGACGCATTGAGCAGTTCACGTACATGATTATTATTGCAAGTGTTCGTATGTTCAAGAGTGAATGACGATTGAGGTGTGACTCACACGCAATCGAGTGTGTAAAATTCATCGCAAAATGACAAAATCCTGGGAACAGTCAGAGGTGAAATTGAAGGGTGAGAAGCTATCGGATTATGGAGGCGGAAAATACGAAGGAGCTCGTTACCAACCGGTCAATTCACTTCCAAGAACTATTCCCTCACCATAAAATTGGAGGTGTAAACATGGGGAAGATGCACCAACCACTTCATGAACAACACCAGGGGGATATTTTACACTTTTTAGATTATTTTCGCTCAAAATCCATGACCAATCGGCAAACAAGTCCTAGCTATGTGAAGTTGGCATCGAAGTTTGAAAAATCTAACTTTTTTTTGTTGGTTTGGATTGTACTCATTGAGTACTTGAATGTACCCTGTGCACTTTTTTTTGTACCCTCTTACTTTAGCCCTGAAGCAGGGGGGCAAAATCGTGCAGAATCGGAGTTCAAGAAAAAAAAAAAATAAAC
>NW_011887831.1:269969-321292 GCF_000806365.1 Fopius arisanus
CTAGACCGATTGTACTTTCGCAACTCCGAGTCTACAGACTTGTCCGGAAATGGATAATTGATTATTTTTTTCAGGGAATTCATGGGAAATCGTTGATATTTTTTGTTCTCATTTCAATGACTTTATTGTTTAAAAAAATTATCCCTGCATTTGGGATATTAATTTCACGATCGACCGGAAATGGGATGAAAAATAATGCGAAATCAATTTGATCCTGCGAGCCGAAGATTTTGTATTGGAAGCGTTAATAATTTTAGTAATTTCAAGCTTAATGATCGTTTAGAACTACCGTGAAGACTTGGAAATATCTCATGATGGTATATTGAGAAAAGTCCGTGGAACCCACGCGGACTTTGAAGAGACTATTCAATACTGAAAAGACCACCATACGTCTCACATTTTCCCTGATATTCACCGTTAAATCCCTCTTAATTAAACCTGAAGACACGAGCCCCAGGATCTCGTGAATGACTCGCTTATTCCGGTGGGAGGATTATTTCGAGGTGCATTGTTCCATCGATTTATCGGGGATTATGTAATGGAGATGTTAATGTTGCGTAAACAAGACACTGACTTCTTTTCCTAATTCTCACTCGATTCGTCATCAAAAAACCGATATAATAATAAATGAATAATGAATTTTTGTCAATTTTGCGATTCAAAAATCGAGAATTTCATTTGATTGAATTGAAAAACGTAATTGAAAAACCGTAATTGTCTCGTAATTGAAAAACCTAATTCAGTATTCACCATTTATTTACTGAATAAAAAATTCACAATTATTTGAGCGATTTAAAATTTTTTTAAACAATAATCTGACCAATTTTTTCCTCCCAACTGCCGTTTTTCAAAATAAATAAATTCACACTAATTAAAATAAACACGAGACAGTAAAAATCCCAATCCGCAAAAATCAGCCCCAGGGCAATTAAAACAGTCGACCAACTCGATTTTCGATGTTCACCCGAGGAAAAAAAATTCAAAAATAAATGAAAAAATAAAAATAAAAACCCGATCAAATCCATAAAAGCCCGAGCTACATGTAATTCCGATTGTTCATCCGTTAGAAACGACCACTTGGTGTCTTGTAATTGAAAGAGGGCTTTAATAACACACGAGTTTGAAACGTGTAACAGGCAGCAAAAGCCGCAGAGTTCCTCGAAACTCGTTTACACTCCCATAACCCCAAAGAAAAAGTTGAAAATAAAAAAAAGAAGCAGAAGAAAAAAAAAATTCACCACCAAATACGAGAAAAGAGGAGACAGAGGACCAGAAAACTCTTGGCCATAAAAAATGAGGAATAATCCAAGAATAAACAGGCGAGTAAAACGTCGTTATTATCTCAATAGCTCCCAATAGTGCTCCCCGGATCTTCAGGTGGTTTTCTCTACCCTTTTTTTTATGGCTTTTATCTTCTTATATACTGCTTTTTTTTTTCTTTCAACCGGTACGTTTGACAACGTCGACAGCTCGTTAATTTTATTGGCAATGCATCCCACAGGTCTCGGCGAAAAGCCATCGCGAAATAAAAAAAATTGGAGGTGAAAGTTTCCGTGTGATGCCTGGATAATGTAACGAGGAAGAAGCAACGGGTGAAGATACTTGTGATATCGATCAATGTAATGTTTTATAAACGAGGTGGGAATTCGAATGGTTGAAATTTACGGGTCTCCACGATTTTTCCCACATTTTTATATCATTTTTCAAATTTACCGAGCTAAATTATTGATGACAATCTCCTTTCAGATTCAGTTGTCTCGCATTTTTCGTTTCCCACGTTATTATTTCATTATTTTAAGAGAGATTCAATTATTTGTTTTCATTTTACTGCAGTCTTAAAGTATTTTTAAGATTTCTTTATGATTTCTGTTAATTTCATATGACGACAAATTCATTTGTCTGGGGTCTTTGTTTTCCCACGGCGGTACTTCATTTTTAGAACTCATTGAGAACTTTAATTATATTTGTTAATTCGAATTCATGAGTTATGATTTTTATTCTCTCATATTTATCGATAATTCTTGTAATTACACATCTCGATGATTGAAATGATTTTTGTTAATTTAATTTAATGACAAATAAGTGCCCCCACTATCAAGAAAAAGAATTCATGAACAAAAAACAAATGAATTCGTCTGCTTATTAATTTCCCTAGGGTTTAACCTCTGTTTCAAAATAAAAAAATCTGATTCCTGCCAATTTCTGATTTCCATCATCCTATCACAGAAATGTGTCTACCTCCCGTAAAAATAGAGATATCGATGCAAAATTCCGAGATTATCTTCCTCCAAATAATTTATCAATGATTAAATGTAGAACTTACCTGTATGAGGTGTGCAAAGAACAGGACGTAGGCGGCGGCCGCCCTCATGGCTTCCCTCCGGAGTCCCCGGACTACCGCATCCCAAGTATCACCACGTCAACCGAGTTAACCCTCACTCCCTTGGTCACACACAGAAATCCCGGATAAATCACGGAAATCCACATCCAAATCCACTCGTCACCACACTGACACCCCCAAAAAAACAAAAGAATAACGGGCCACTGCACGTGAAATCCGTCAGGTGGCGGAACTCCTCGAATCGAATTATAAATCCACTATCTCACATTAAATTCCGATGATTTGCTCTTCGTCAAAGGTTCCACACCAGGATAAATAAATAAATAAATCCACACCAGAAGCAGAACACAATGTGCCGGCGTGTTATTGTCGGAGTTAAGAGCACTTATTTTCTCGTTACTCAAATAACTGGGGGAAGAAAAGTGTCAATTGTGTTGTATCGTGAGAAAAACAAAGGGTCTCACTAGAAATATCACTTGTCCTAGTTTTATAAACCCCAAACACAAACAGTGGCTATGCCTTGAGAGAGTATTTCCCGGTAGAGCAGTTTGTTTTGATGACGAATGTTTTGGTTTGGAATTGGTGAAGCCTGGAATGTCCGCACTCACTGGACTGTCAATTTTATCTCAATACTCTCTCAATTTCGTCTCAATTTTCCATTACCCCCCTCACTGACAAATAAATAATCCGATGTGCGACTTGGTGTGAATGCATGGAGGAACTAGTCTGCTCCCACGACAAATATCCGTGCAAAAAAAAAAACAAATGAGTAAATAAAAAAAAAATAAATAAAATTGGCTGACAATCTCCCAGCCCTCACCCCCAGGGAGTTGCTCGATTTCACTGTATCCCCTCACTCCCCACTCACAACAATGTCGATGTAGAAATCCTCGTGAAATAATAAACAACGGAAAACAATAAAATATGGCCCACCTGGACCCTCGGAGTTATCCCTTTCCCCCTGTGTGCGTCCTTGCCGCAGGGACTGAGGCAAAGGATACCCCAGGTACCTAGTGCACTCACTCGAAAAATCCCCCACCACTCGTTAAAAATAACACTTTTAAAAATCCACCGGTATTTCACTGATTTAATATCACTTGTTATAAATCCAATTGATTTGTTTAATTATTATTTATTGTGCAGATCACTGGTGTATACAAAAGGCACACAATAATCACGGGACGCAGCACCTTTGGGTACACGTGAGTCGGTTGCTCCGGGGAGACTGAGTCGCAGCCGCAGGCCGGCCTCCAGGCTTCACCCCCCACTCCGCTATTTCTACTGCGGCCCGTTCTACGGCGATTGCCGGCCCGCCCGCCCCTCCTCGCGCCGGTGAGGCTCACTGGCCCCCCCGCGTCCCCCAACGGGATGGGCTTTTTTCTTTTTTCATCCTCGTTTCATCTCGAGAGATGGAGACCGAGTTGAGCTAGCGGGGAGCGGCTCGGAGAGAGGGAGTCAGTACCCTGGAGGGGGGGTCGAGGGGTGGCGGGGACCCCTGTGCCCTCTGGGACTCGCGAGTCTCCGTGGCGAAGCCTTTGCTTTCGCTCTCTCAGGGCGACGGCGTTTAGGGGAGTCATCATTGTGGCGATGATACGGTTGGGGGGTTAGGGGGGCGGGGTTGAATTAGATTGATTTCACGGTTTGGGGATTGGGGGAGGTGATGATTCTGAATTTTTTTTTGGGAATGTTGGGATTTTGTGCGGATTGTTTATTTTATTGATTTTTAAAAATCATTTTTTAATTTTATTTTTGGGGTCCGGGGGGCTACACAATTATGATTTATAAGCTGTTCGTTATTTTCATCACATTATCAGCCCTGACAATGACCATAAAAATTCTAACAATAAATAGGAGAAGCCAATTGACCAGAACAATTCTGATCAATCCCGGACCCACCAATATCCCACGCCCCGCACCTATTGTCAGGTGAAATCCGTTCTACTCATGGTATCATCACATCCCCACCCTAACCAGCAATCGTAACGAAAAGATCTTACAAGCGTTCGCTACTCTGTTCGCGTCCTGTGGCTCTCGCACAGCTCTCAAAGGAGTCAGCAGCAAACACAGAAGTAGATTGGCGGGAGGGGGTCGGAGGGGGGTGGGTGGGGGTTTAGCTGGTGAGAGAAAGGAGAAGGGGAGGCTGGAGGTAGCACTGGTCTCCGGAGCAGGAGCCGGAGGAGAAGATTGCCCCGAAGAGGTTTACCCGGAGGCAAGAGAGTACAAGAGCCCCCCCTCCTGTCCCCCCCCTGCGCCAAGGGTCAAGGAACTCCCTCGGGAACAGGTTCACCTCCTCCCTTGTCTCATTCCACCTTTCTCATACCATTAAACATATCTTTCTCCTTCTCTTTCACGTCGCTGGGACCGCCCCAGTGTCTCTCCTCTCTTCGGCCCAGGGTGACGGGGGGCCTAGGGGGAGGGGGCTTCTGCGAGCTCTTATACCTTCGAGGGGTTTTTACTTATTTTCTCTTATTACCGCGGGACCATGCAGGCAAGTTTACCAGCGTGTACACGCGCTAGACCGGTAGGCTGTACAAGTTGGCAACGCCGGAGGTGCCTCCTGGGGGCTTTTTCGTGTTCCTTGGGGGGATTTTTTGGGGTTTTGCAGTAGTTAGATGCCAATAGGTTTGAAATTACTGGTCTGCTGATAGGTTTGCTGTAAACAAGTGGGGGGCGGTTTTTGAGGTTGAAATAGGCGGGGGTTTTCAGAAAGACTTGACACATCAGTTTGTTTATTGGGGGGCTAGTATAGGGTGCACCCAGAATTTCGGGGTAAATTTCAAATTTCGGCGGCTGGATTCAGGTCAATTTTTCTACTTGATTTAAATTGATGTTCACTCGAAATTGTTTTTTTTTTAATTAATCACTTTTTCACTCGGATCAAACCGCAAATCGAAATCGGTGGAATCAACAATTGCCTTGAATCAAATTTCAAGTTAATTTTATGGGTCAATTCAAGTTGATTCTTCCCACTTGACTCAAGTCGACAATCGACTAGAATAAGTACCTGTTTTTTTGGTGTACTCTTCCCTGGAGGTTTCTAATTCCTCTTCAATTTCACTTTGTACTCTCCCCTGGAATTCTCCATGGGTCGGCGAGCGAGGTCAGCACAAACCCAAAGAGAAATTGAAGAGACGAGTAGTAAAGTCGGTGGGGAAAGGTAGAGGAGGAAGAATGCGTTGTTGTTATTTTTTTTTTTATTTCTTTTTCTCGTCTAAAATAAAAAGGAAGATATGCGTTACGCGGTCGAACGACGAGCTCGCGGTTTCGACAGGCTGTGCTGAGGCACATCTCACTGCTGCTAGTAGATTAATGCTGGGATAAGCCCGAAACAACGTTGTCCGGCAGTCACGCTCCGACGAGCGCACACATTCGTTTGGTACAACACGGGAAATCTCGGTTTTTCCGGGGTGATGGGATACCGGACATTCCTGACATCGCGTATTTCACGAGTCGGTGAGTCAGAACCAAGTGAATATCTCCAGGATTATATTTGTTTAATTTTCACCAAGAGCAGTGACTGGAGAAACGCGTGCAACGAAAAGCCAAACGGATGTTGCGCTGGTGGAGGGGAGGGCACGTCCACAATTCACTGGATTCGGGGGTTGAAAATACATCGGGGTAAAAAAAAATTTTCCCGTCTGAATTTTTCATCATCTTTGAGGTAAATATAATTAAAATGATAATTAAAAATATAATTTGGAATTATGAAAAATTATGATTAAAAAATATAACAAAAAAAATATTTTTCCACTCTCAAAAAATCGTAGATAAGGCCCGATTAGGCCTCATGGGGCTGAACTATTTTTTTTTCTCCCCCACTTTTTTTTTTCTTTTTCCTGTCACCGACGGATGAATAATTCCAACAAAGGGAAACGACAACGGAACTAGCGATGAAAAATCGTCATTTAAACAGTCCCGAGTAAAAATGCCGTTTTGCTGACTCTCATGAGACCATCAAGATGTCACCGTAGATGCCGTCTTGATATATTGGGAGTCAGACCAAGATATTAACGAGTCTGGGGTGGGACAGAGCAGAACGAGTTTGCGGTGGTGTGAGAGAGTGAAAAATTCTGTCCCACAGACAGACGTTTTGGGTACGTGGGCCCCCGGTATATTTAACAGGTGGCTTTTATACCTGAGTCTTTACCTGGATGAATGATTTTTCGGATATTACCCGTAGCTCGAAACCGTTTAGCGAGGGTGAGAGATCACTCCTGGGGTATCTCTTTTTTTTTTTTTTTCCAGAGAGATGTTGGTCACCTGTCAATTATCGGATTGCCAGACTGAGGGATAACCCGCGATGTTTATCTGGGAAATTGAGTGTTTGTGTTTCGTTTTTTTCATCGGACATTCGGCCACGACAAGTGATGATCTCACTAGCCTAAACCCCAAGATTCTTCCTAATTAAACCGTGAACAATTAAAATACGAAATATCTTGATAACCGGTGGGATTTTTATTGCAAATTAAACCGCCTTTTTTTATCCTGTCTCTAATTCCATTCTAGTCACATAAATAATCACTTGTGTAAATAAAAAAAAAAATAAATTCCGTTTGAAAATGGAATATTTCAAATACCGATCGAATCTTTTATAATAATTTTATAAAAATATAAATTTCACAAAAAATACAATTCATTAATTTTCAAATGAATAAAAATATGTTTAATTCATCGATATTATATTTATATATATACATGTATGTATTGGATATATTTTTCAGGAGAAGATGTTAAAAAGGCGTAATGACCGTTTTCGTTTGGACGGCGGATCCAATAGCGAGGCGATTAGATAAGACGCGTGTTTTTTTTTTTCTTAAATTCTTTGTTCCGTCCTCACTCGAATTCTTACTTGGATCTCGTGCCAAAGGATTATTCCAGTGTAATTGCGGGGTTCTGTATCTCTGGCACGTTGTTACTATACATCCGAAGGGATACCTGTGGCGTGTCTTGATCCTCCAGAGGTCTTATCGTTCCCATTTTTTTAGTTATCTTTTTTTCACTGACACTAATTAACCCCGGCCTATAAAAATTCTGGTTATTTATGCTTTTTCGGATTATTATTTTGTTATCATTAATTATTTATAATCTCGTCTATTTTTTTTGTTTACAAATCCCCCACAGATTTTTCAAATCACATTTTAAAAATTAATAGAAATTTTTTATTTATTCAAAAATGTATTTACAGATGTTTACAAATTAATGATAATTAAATTAACATGGAAATTATTCGGATTTGTTTAAAAAGGGAGAGGGAGTGAAATTGAAAATCAAATGATGAAAATAATATTTCATCATCTCGAAATTACGAAATTTGTTAAATTGGATTGAATAATTTTTTATCTCTAATGGATGAAATCATTGATTTTCAGAGTAGATTTCCCCTGACTTTCTATTTCATTCCCCCTCGCTTGCACTTGTTGCATAAAACGCATTATTTATTATCAATATTCCGAGGATTACAGTCGCTTGAATTTTTACCTGGAAGAACCAGCAAATCTCGATTCTTTATAAATGGCTCTTTGCTACGTGAGTGGTATATTCGATATTTTCTCAATGACGATGCAGGGGGAGGGGGGGGGAGAGGGATATATCAAGTACCAATCAGAGAATTCCATTAAATTGCAGGAATTTCTTGCGGTCTTTCAGCGACAACCGGATCCCCTCATTCGACAGGAATTTTATTGTCACTATATGGTTTTCACCGATTTGCAAATATTATTATTATTATTACATTATTATAATTTAATTATTAATAAAAATATGATGACTCCAATATTATCATATAATTTATTTCATCAATGAAGAATTATTCATCAATTTCCATAAATTTGCAACTTAAATGATGAATTTTCAGTGGAAAAATTATTCTATTAAAATCAAAAACCAATAATAATAAATATAATATAATACTAATATTTTTTCCTTCATGAGATTAATCGATCCGAAAAAACAGTTACAATTAATACCCGAGTAAAATTCCTGATGAAAAAAAAATGCAATAATGTCTTGCAAAACTGGCGCAGTGAAAAAATTAAAAGCTCATTTACCGGTTGCGAGTGGCGAGGGCGGTGGAGATAAAAAAAAATGCCGCGGAATAAAAGAGGCGATGAAAAAAAAAAGGGTATTTAAAATGAAAAGAAAAATCCATTAATACAGGGAGTACAAGTGGCGCACGACAGTGTGGGGTACGTGTGGGTTTTACGACGTCCATTGAAGGTTCGTCCGAAGGAGGAAGAATCGGTTCACAACAAATAAAAGTAATCGCGGCAGGAGGGGGAAGGGGGGGGGGTGGGTTGAACAGGAATACATATCCCGGTGGGCCTTCTGCAGGTATCAACGCAAAACGCTGCCACGTGATGGGCATCAAGAGCGTTTCATTTTGCCCCCCACTCCTGTCGAGCAATGCGACAACTCTTCAAAGGGAGACGAGAAAAATTCGCTGGGTGATTGTAATTGCTTTTGCCGAGGTGGTCCCATCCATATCATATCAAATTTCACCAACATATACTCGGATTGACGGGTGCAACGAAAAAGCGTCACGATTTCGTAACGAAAAAAAATAATAAATTCTTGGCGATCCTCGGGAAATGCGTAATGCAGATTTTTGGGAGGGATTTGAGGATTTCGGGTGAATCTCGGGTCACGAAAAATGCAACGGAAGCTGCGCAGTCGGTGACTGCACACTTGAGTAGCCCACGCCCACCGTCACGTGTCTTGATGGAGTCTGGATAAAATGTGGAGGTGATAAATGTCATTCCCTTTTGAGAAAATGATCCAAAAATGATGTCATGCGGTGAAGAAGAAAAACCGATGTGGAATCTTGACAATCTGATGAATAAATCTTTTTCATGATTTACCGAGGGCATTTGAATTTAATACGATGGAGAAAATCAAGACGACTTATTGACAGACATCCTTGAGACATTTGATATGCGTGATACATCTGATTTAGTGTTTCCCCTCTTTTCATTGGTAACAACTACAGTTGTTGTGCCTTCCATTGAGCGGAAGTCACCCGGTGTTTTTCTTGCCTTCACGTTCGAACGATGGAATGTGTACACGTTTCTGCGTTCTGTCTCAACAGTCGCATAAGAAAAATCCACTGTATCGTTGTATTACGGAGGGTGGAGGGGAATCGAGACTGAAAGGTATTATCGTCGCGACAATCCCGGGAGTATCGATTTTATCGATGAAAAATCGATCATGTCTGGAAAAATTCATCAGTCGAGTCGCCATTTTTCTCAAATATCACAATTTTTTTCATTTTTCTCCGGAAGTTAAACTTTTCCTATTTACATTAATTTTTTTATATAACAATAAAAACAAAAATTAAATTAAAGTCAGAAATTCATTTGAACGCGAAATTTTTTTTTATGATCGATCCAACAGAAAAAATCACCAAAAAAAAAATGGCTTTTGATATTTCGTTTTACATTGAATAGTGTTTTTAGGGGGAAGGGGATAAATCGAAAGCTGCAGACGTAAAACAATGAAAATGTGGAACATCAAGGGAAAATAACTAGAAATTGAATAATTTTCTTTAAAAAAATACAGAGTCCACAGAAATGATAAAAACACCTGCATGTTCATTGGCGAAACGCTCTCTAATCAGTCGTCGAACCCATAAATAACGAGTTTAACATTCTCCTCTCAGCGAAATTGAAACAAAATAGTCGGAAAAAGCCCAGTGCTAAATAACGAAACAAACGGGAGCGTGAGAGGATCTTAACTCGGGTAGCCACCATTGAAATTACGCGTTACAATTTTTTCCACCAACTCAAGTGCTCCTGTACCCTCAGTACATGAGCAACAATTTTACGGCTCGTTTTTGCACTGAGAAGGGCCACTCTTCTCGTAACTCCGGACGGCTTCTGATGTACGAGAGAAAATGAGGGAGATAATTCCAAAGAAATAAACCCAAATTAGCAAAAAACACTGAAATAAAATCACAAAAGCCATTTTTATTGCTTCAAAAAATTCAAATTCACCTCTACACATCTAAACATTTGCAATTCAAAATTATAACTAACTCCTACTTTTATTTTTAAAAAAGGAAGAGCAATAATTTTCAATCCCAAAAAAAAATTGATAATTCAAACCAAAAAATTAATAACAAAATTTGAAATTGAAAATAAATAAACAATCCAATGAAACATAAGAAATAGAAAAAATGATAAATTTTGGAAAATTGTTATTGTCGAGGGAAAAAATAGATGTTTAATTTTGAAAATTTTTAATGGAACGGAATAGGTTGTGCACCTGCAATAACTTGAAATCCCAGCAGCCCGTGGTACTCAGTACGTATTACTCGGCTAATTACACGTCTACTTTCCGTAATGACAGCAATAAATAAAGCAATGTGAATATTGACTATTGCCGACAGTGAGACCGTTTAACGACTCATTTAATTCCCAACAATCATCGGTCTGGTGTTAGAGGGCGTCGTCAATGGTTTTTAAAGCACGAATTAAGTGATTATCGATGATGGGGAGGGGTGGAGTCGGGTACGACGTGCCAATGACTGTCGTATTGATAATAATCAAGTGAATAGGCGCGGTTCCGATAATGAAAAACCTCATGTTCATTATTTCCATCAAATTTTTACGATTTCAAATTAAAAATCAGGCATTCATCAAATTAAATATTTTTTATTCGCATTTAAAAATTTTTTTTTCACTTAAAAAATTTCTCCGACGCTTTATTTTTATCGGAGCAAATCACTTTCATTTTCTTCCGAATAATTTCACGTGAAATATCAGTTGAATTAATTTTTTTTTTTGATCGCAATGAATTAATGAATTTGTGAATGACGTGGATCGCTGGTGGCTAGGTGAAAAAATGTAATGAATAAATAAAATTTCTAAGAATACGGTGAAACCGTCAATAATCACTCGATAAATGCGAGAATCACTCGATCGCGATTTCGACTCGTTAGCGATCGGTATATTTAATGCACCCGCAGGATGGAATGACCAGTGGCACGTTTATTTACGAGTTCCTAGCGTTGCAGTCACGGTATAAAGTAGTTTAGTACCCATCGGAATAGATAGATTAGAAAACCCGAGCCGACTGGGGCTGGAATTCTCAGCAAAAACCCAAGGAAAAATAGCTCTTGTGGTTTAATGATTGAATCCATGTGAGAAGAAAATATCATTTGCATAAATAGAAATAATTAATCGATCCAATCCTCGATTTATCATCTCGCTCTCGCTTTCAATTCTCAATTAATCGAGACTCATTTAAAATATATAATTTAAAAAGGATTCATTATTACCCATCTCTAAAATTATATTCAATTTATTTTTCAATTGACTCCTAAAAAATATTTATTTCATCATTTTTTTATAATTATTCCATGGGGGCGGGATCCGGAAGTGCCCGACGTCTGACGTTCGCCCGGGGGCATGCGCACTTGTCCACCCGCGTCCATCGAATCGAGAAGGATCGAATGAGTCCCCCGAAGAGAACGAAAAAAATATTGAAAAAAAAAGGCAAGGAAAATAATAAAAGAGATCACGTCGTCCATAACATCCCACGTTGTCGTGTTGGCGTACATTGTGAAGTAGTTGGTGTGTAAGAGCAGTAGCAGAAGGCATATCAAGGGGATAGAGAAGGGCCCCGGGGGCCCGATCACACGAGCTGCCATCGTGCCTCTCCCTCTCTCTCTCTCCCGCCAATTTTTTTGAATAAGGCCTCTCGAACGAGGTCGCCAGAGGCCTTCCTCTGTGGTAAAACGAGACCTGTCCTATCCCTCTTGCGCTATTGGTGACTCTCAGGCGATTTTAATGCCCCGGGATCTTATGAATGCAGTCCCCGATGCATTTATGCCCCAGTATTGCTCCCGGCAACATTATAAATAACCAGGGGTTTACGTGTGTTATGTGTGTGACTCGTGTGTGGATTCAATTATTCAACGATTACAATGACGGGGGAAGGGAGAGAAAACGCACACCGATTATTCCACATATCTCGTGTCCTAGTGGTTTATGAGTTTATTCACTGAAATTGAAAAATTTAAAATTTTCAAAAAAGTATCAGGGGAGCATGAAAATCGAGGAGCTATTCACTGAAATTGAACAATTCAAAATTTCCAAAAAAGTATCAGGAGAGCATGAAAATCGAGGAGCTATTCACCGAAATTGAAAAATTAAAAATTTTTTTCTCATATTGTTTCATCTTCGGAAATAATTCCCCATTAATTCAAATCATTAGAATCCGTTGGGTCATTTATTTCTTTCAATAAAAATGAACCCGAAAATCCTCTAATGAGACATCTAATCAATCCAGACACATGCACCCGCCGTGCAATGATGGCATGAGAGGACTCGACAATTCCGAAAGAGAGAGAAAAATAAATAAATAAAGAATGAATAAAAGGAAAGGGAGGAATGATGATGTTAGTGGCGTCGGGGTGGTCGTTGGGGAATCACGCGGGGCCCGCGGCTCTGGGTGAACGAAAGGGCCTGAAGGCAGCCATGGAAGAGGCACGAAAGGACACGGGGTAGGGGGAACTAGCTGTTACAGGGTGTATTATGAAGAGAGAGAGATCCAGGAGGCGAGGATACGTGCCACCATGAGAGATCACGCTCCAACCATCTACACACACCATCACCTAGCTCACTTCAAATAAATGCACAAGTTCCAATAACGCACCTCATCCCTCTGTACATTTCTCCAATTGACATCATCATCATCATTTTTTCCTCTTAGAATTTTTTCCATCAATCCTCTCCGACATTTGCCCACTTGAATTATCAATTATTTCTGCAACATGCATTAATAAAAATAATAATAGTCCCTATTAATTAATTATTTATAAATAAAAATCAACAATTATTGATTGGATATCTGACATAAAAAACAATAGAATCCAAGAGCAAGCGAGCAACGCGAGCGTCACGGATTTTACACAGTCAAAGGACTCGCGCCACCTCGGAGAAGGCGGTTACCTGGTGAATTTGCGTGAAACGACTCTCGTCGGGCGATATAAACCACGGTGCGATGTTATAAGAGAAGTTGAACGGAGGGAGAAACGAGGAGAATGAGTCCTCTTGAGATACCCTCTTGCCTGCGTGAGCCCCTTGAATGCACCAGGTGAGGTGAGGTGAGGAGAGAAATAGCAGGTACCTCACACACGATGGGTATGCCAGCCTTGAGCCAGAGACTGGTTTTCTGTTTTTGCTTCCATATAGTTTCATCCTTCGCGTCCAGTAGTCCATCCTTCTTCGATTCTTTCTCACTTTGTCGCTACTCCTCATTCTCCCCACCCCTCGATCCACCATCAAGCGCCCCCCTGGCCCCCCCTGGTCCCCCTCTTGACCATCGTCAGGCCCCGCCGTCCTCCCCTTGTCCTCCCCCAGGTCCCCCGAACCGTCACAGCCCTCCCGCCCCCTCTCAACTGGGCCCCATTGCCACCCCAGTTCGGGCCTCCGGCCTGGGCCTTTTTTTCGACTGTGTTTCGCTTTTTTAGGGGCCTTTCTTTGTTTCTCATCTCGGTTACAATCTTGCATTCTGGTGTTTCTTTTAATTATTGGGCCTTAGGGGGGAGGGAGCTTAATGGGGTTGCTTACAGAGAATCCGGGGATTTTCGCTTGGAATATTTCGATGATTGTTGGGAACAGGTAGAATAAATTACGTCTTGATTTAGTGGTAGTAATTTTTTGGGTTTCATTTTTTTCATATTTTTGATTTTTACTGTCAGGAAAAAAAAATATACAGTATCTTGTGAGAGTGAAGGTAATTTTATGGAGATTAATAATTCTATTATTATTATAGAATTATAATTATTATTGTAGGGATTATGGGGATTATGTGGGCGCGGCGCTCCGGCGCACTCCTCGACTGCGCAACTTCCGTTGCCATTCACCGTCCCCCAAGATTTTTCAAAACCTCTAAAAACCAATAAAAATGGTCAAATTCCCCTGATGACCCGAGATTTTCCAGTCATTCCACCACAAAATCGGAAATTCTTGACTATTCCGCATGCTTCATCAAGATAAACTCCAAACGGAAATACCCAAACAGAATACCTCCCCAATATTCTTAATTATGAATAGATCGAGCGTAAAACACTTCCAAGAAATTTCTCCGAGGCAGTAAAAAAAAATTCCGGCAAAAGCCGAAGGACACATGTCAAAGTGAAAAGGGGAAACGCGGGTGGCCGTTAAAATTTCTTCCGGCGTTGAATTACCGAACTCTTCACCGGTGCAACTTCACATTCTCCCTCGGACCCAATCACTGTTTTATATTTCAGTCCCCCACATACGTAGGTATTTTTTTTACTTCTATCTGTCCCTGGGGACTAGAGCCTCGTAAAATTCCCCGTTGAATTTTCGGCACCGCCTTTGCCGCGTTTTAATGCCAATAAAAACTGTCATTATGCACGTTCACGCACTACAAACGACAATAATAATCCATCTTTAATGAATCATTAACACATCAGCTCGAGTTTAATATTTCGAAATTGGTAAATTACAGATACGACAGCCTCAATTTTTTACATTTCAATTACCGATTTCCTCCCACCATAATCCAAAAATCAGAAATATTATCCCTTCCACCCATTAACTGTATAATTACTCCATTAATTAATACAATTACCATAATCACATATTTTTTTAAATTTTAATTAATGATTATTATAAAATAAATGAAACAAAAAATGTGAGATGTGAGTAATAAATAATTTAAAAAAAAGAATTGGCCAACAATTGAGACTGAAAATTGCGGAGAATTAGTGAGAAATGACTGGTGATATCGGGCCGACATCGGGGAGATACCATGGGCGAGGTCGAAGCCCGGGGTAAAGTAACACCTTGACCTCCAGAACCAGAGGTACACCAATGATTTCCCCTCGGACTTCTTTCACCATTACATTCCTCCCTTCGCCTCTCTCCTTTCATCCCTATTCACCACATCGCAAGGTATTTCGCAGGTACACACGTTTCAACAGGTTCAAAGCCAGGAATATCCTGGGACACATTGGACACTCGGCATTCCGAGTTTCTTCGGGACATACCCCGATGGGAATTGAAGAAAATATCTTGGGTAGCACGACGTGTGGGATCCACCTGTTGATTCATTCACCGATATTTTCAGGGAGATATGCCGCAAGTTTTTGCCATCTCCAAACCTGAGGGGGAATCACACGTGCGGAAATTTCTCGTCATTCCAAAATAATTGGGGATTATAGCTTCGATCAAATTATTTAATATTATTTTTATTACCATGGGCCGAAAAGTAATTTTTTCAATTGAATGTCATTGTAATTCTTTTGAAGATTTTCCGAATAATCTGAGATTTCCACACGCGTGAAAAATCTTTCCGGTGATTTAAAAATTCTTTGGACGACGTGCGTGCGGTGCGGTACCATCAAAAAGTCTTGACAAATCATCGATTACTGTCAAATTAAATAAATTATCGTATTAGAAATAAAATAACAGTACAATCTGTGATATTATCTCTGGGATTGATGTCCTCCACAAATCGTCAACAAATCCGATTAAACCAGACAGATAAATCATTCAAAATGAAATTGAGAATAACCTTAAAAATGATTAACTAACCAATTATTCAATTAATTATCCAATGTCAACCAAGATTTTGAAATTTTAATATTGAAATTAATAAATATTTCAAAATTATATTTTAAATTTTAAAAAATCATTTATCCCATTTTTTACATGGGTGAAATTGTTGATATATCATATAATATAATATAATACACCATTTTATTTAAAATAATGATTCGTCTAGAATGAGAAAAAAAATATTCTATTCATCAATTGAATTTAATTAAAGCAAAAAAATATAAATAAATGAAAATAAATGGTTAAAAATGGTAGCAAATGACTGAAGATGTTCTTTCATAATTGACTTCAGTGAAGACATTGATTTTTTATCCTTTAATTATCCCGGCAATAACCCGACTCTAGGTACCACCTAACGCGAGTTAATTAGTCCGGTAGGTTAATCATACTACCATTACAACTTGTCCGACATTCCACCGAATGTCCGCCCAATTATCCCAACTACTTGCTCTCCTTCTCTATTTCGCTCGTCTTCATCCACTCGTATTAATTAAATACTATCGGTCTGTACCCCTTTTTTTATTTAGTTTATCAACAAACGGATGCATTTGCTCTACAACTGTTGCAATGTGAAGCGGAAGTTCGGACAGAGATACTTCTTCCCATCTTTCTACGTCGACTTATTAGCGTCATTTGCAATTAAGTACGTGGGAATTAAACTTCGTCCATTATTTTTTCATTCCATCTCTTTTTGTTTATTTTTAACAATTCATTGAAGTTATCCAGTCGTTTGCATTAATCAGAGAGTAATAGAATAAAAATTAAAATAAAAGTTTAAATAAAACATAATAATAAAAGAAATTTAAAATCCCGAATGATGAAGTAATAAAAAAAATATATAATAACTTTAAATATTTTTATGGAATTCAAATTTATTTATTCCAGAGCCATTTTTATTATGCGTAATTATTGATAATGAATTTTATGAAAAAATGGTGGCGAATTTTTTTTTTGCAAGGCTAGATCATTTTTATTAATGCAAGAAAAATAAATATATGCAATCAATTCTGGACTCGAGTGATACTTAACTATTCATGAGTCAATTCTATTCTCATCTATTCTCAATTTATAATTAAGGCACTAGTTTTCCTGAGTACATAAAGATAAAGATTTAAAATAGGTGTTTAAAACGCTCGGTGGAGGGAAGGAGTTGTCAGTCGTCTGCAATTTTCTTTCCAATTGTTTTCAATTAATTTCTTGGTCATGATTTTTTGGCAGAAGATCTTCCTGCTGGTGGTAATTTTGGCAGCTGTCAGCCAGTGCAATTCTTTCAGTAAGACCAATATCATAAAATCCCAAAATCATCATCAATTTTTAATCAATCACCAAAAAATTAATACTCGTTACTTTCATTTTTATTTTAATAAATTGTTTATTTTAACGAAATCACTGATTATATTTTCAGGTTTTTGCCTCACCCATTCCGATTGTAAAGACGCGTGTGACGGTTCATTTGCACCGATTTGTCAATATTTTTTCTGCACTTGTTCACCCATCAATGATGCGGCGGGTTCTCCGGTAATTTTTTTTTTTTACCGAATTAATAATAATTAAATTTCCATCTCCTTTCATTTTAATTACCTTTTTCAGAGTGATACCACTGACGCGTGATCAGACGACTGTCAAAAACTCAGGAGATAATGATGTAATGAAATTTGAAAAATAAAATAATTAAACAATTAACTGCATTTTATGATTATTTGTTATGGTAATTTTGGAATCATCAAAATTAATATTAGTATATACAATATAAATGGAATAAATAAATAAATAAAATAAGGTGAATAAAAATAGGCGGAAGTCCCAGTAGAAAATTGTGGAAGGATTTGCAAATTTTGTAATCACATTTGCATGAGGAAATTCATAATCTTTTAAATGTTCAATAGAATGTTGTCTTATCTCCACGGAATATCATCACAATTTTATCAATAATGATAAATACCGGGGTGTCATGAAATCGGCGTATGTCCATGTCAAAGTCGAGGAAATAAAATCAGTCCTCCGTCAGATTTTGTTGACGATTTTTCCTCAGAAATTCTATCGTCATGATTCCTCAACGAAAACTGGTGCTCTTGCTGATAACATCCGTCGCCATGATAGATGCAATAAGTAAATTACATAAACAATAACTGAAAAATTTACAGTAAAAAAAAAACATAAAAAAAAATTCCAAAACGATTGATTCTGAAGAAATTGAGATTCTGGTAAAACCAAAAATTTTTTAAATAATCCACAACTCGTCGAACTCCATAAAAAATGGTTAAATATTTATGCAAAAAAATATAGAATAATAAAATTATCATGAAATATTTTCATGCAAGTGTTAGAATAATTCTAATTTCAAAATGAGAGTGAGAATTTCTTGAGAGCAAAAACGTTTTGCCATTACTGAACGTCAATTTCAGGTGGTGTGAATTTAACTGTAAATAAATTTTAATAACAAATAGTTGTCCGTGTGACCGTGAAATTAATGGAAATGATTTTCAATAGCTTTCTGCATCGCTCCCACAGATTGTATAGCACATTGTCCAGGGCGTTTCGTACCCATTTGCATGCTTGGACTCTGTACATGTGCACCACTGCCTCCTCCGTCTTCACCCGAGGTATTTGTTTATTTAAAAATCCTCCAACAATCTAGAATAGTACAGCCCATTTTTTCCGATCGACGCGCGCAAATTTTACGATTTTATCCCAAAAATTGCGCGAATAAATCGTTTTTCACTCCCAATCCCAAAAATATAACAATAATATCATTTTATAAATAAATAAAAGTCCTACATAATTATTTTTCCCTCCAGAATGCAACGAAATCTGATTGACCATCGGCGCGTGACTCCTGGAAAATGACTGGAAATTTTTTTGCGAAATTGTAATCGAGTGAATAAAATTAATATCATGGAATTATTTCAATGCAGTAATTTTCCTTTAAGGAATGGTTTTTCCCTTGAAATATTATCAATTTCCACAGTAATTACCATCGATGCTAATTACCCACATGACAAGCTTATCAGTGATTCCCAAGGAAATCGATTCAGTATTTGCCATCAGTTTCAACACAACAGTTCGTCGTAATGATTCTAAAAAAATTATTATTTCTATTTTTCATTATTGGAATGATGTGGGCCTCGACGTACGGTACGTGCAATTACCAATTACCACGACAAAATTGGAATGACAATTAAAATAATTCCCGATTCCTCAATTTCCCCTTTTTTTCTGTATTTTTTTTGTTGAAAAAAAAAATGATGACTCGACGTGCGGTAATTAATTGAAGAATAATTTTTTTAACAGCTGATTGTACAGAGGATTCTGAATGCAATAAATATTGTCCGATACATGGAACTATTGGTTCGTGCCAGGAGAATGAATGTCACTGCCCACAGGCACCCGAGGAATAACGCAAACAATTAAATATTTGCGATAATTAATAAATTAAACAACGACTCTTCAAAAATTGTTGCGACTTCTCAATAAATTGTAATTTGGAAATCAATAAAATTATATAATCCATTAAAAAAATAATAATATACAAAAAAAAAGTCGCGATATTTTCATTTAATTATTCCCATTAAACAAATTTTGTTTATGAATTAAAAAATGCGTTGTCGTTAATTTTTTTATTGTAGTTTTAATATTTTTATGTTATTGTATTTTTTACTGAATACTATTGACAATTAGTTTTTACGGAATTTTCATGATAATTTTTGTGGTAATCGCAGGGATTAATAGCGCATTCAGCTACTTCGAATTCATTATGCAAATATAAATAATATAAACAATTGTTTTCCTCAATTTCATTCACGAACATCTGGCATTAGTAATTCAAAATTCATGAGAATATTTCAGTAGCAAGTACGACTTGACAGGAATTGCTGACAATTTCATAACGAGAAGGAAAATTATTCTGGTAAACTTTATTCATTAATTTCTACTCGACAAATTTACTTGATTAACATAATTAATTAATCCAACGACTCAACATAAATAAATATTCGGCGTAGAAAAAAATTTACTTGAGTCAATTAATTGTTAGTAAAAAGTAAATTTATTTGGGAAAAATAAATATTTTCCTTGGTGCAGAGTTATGATTCTCCAAGAGCTGATTCTCCTGATTCTCGGAGTAACGATGGCCAACGCGATTAGTAAGTATTTTTTGGAATATATTTTAGGATTCAGTTTATTTAATCTTTCGGTTTAAAATAGCTTTCTGCTTGACCCATACGGATTGCCTGACAGATTGCCGCGGACCATTCGTTCCTGTCTGTATATTGGGCCTCTGCACCTGTTCACCAATTCTATCTTGAGTAAATGAAATGATATATCAATATTAAATTCCACGTTACAACAAATTTTCAATAATATCTGCAGTTTTTCTGCGCAAAAGTCTAATTTTTGTATTTTTCTCAGGAATTCCACCGCAGGCCACAAATTCCAATTCTGAATTCCCATTCTTCCACTGAAGTTGACAATTATTTTTTCTTATCACTGGAGTAATTACTATTTTCCACGTCATAATGCGGAAGACTACATTTATCATGAATTAATAAAAACAATGAGACATCAAATGATATTTAACATTATTATTAAAATTTTTTTCTATGATCGAAAAATCGGTAAAAAATCGGTTAAAAAATCGGTGAAAAATCGGTAAAAATTATCCAAAAAATAAGTAATAATATGGGGAATGGACTCCGATAGCTTGGATTTGTTGGAATCGAACCCCCGGAAATATCTCCTCGACTCCCACATCTCCAAGGACTAAAATGATTTCTCTTTTTTTTTTTCTCGTGTGGTCCGACAACCCCGAGAATAAATTCTGGGGATGTGGCAATTAGGGAACGTGACCAGTCTCTTCACCTTCATTTTTGTGTATCCCTGGACACCTCCTCGACGTATTTTCCATGGGAATGACTATCGGGTTACCGAGATCGGTATCAGGCCCTCACCGGGTTCAGTGTTAAATGATCTCGCGGGTCAGGGGATACGTTTCGTACTTATTTCTTTTTTTTTTTTTTTCAACGTATTTCTGACGCAAATTGTCTTTGATCTGAATTTACTAGTCATTTATTTGGCTTTATTGCTAATAAATTTTGGGGAATTTAACCGTTAATTTGTTATCGCTGGATCTGAATTGCGAGAGGCGCGACGAGGAGTTCGTTAAACTCATTTATTTCAACTTTTTTTTTATTAATTATTCGCATTTTTCGCGGTTATTTTTCAAAACTAGTTGAAAAATTTTATTTCGCGGAATTTTTCCGTGGGACGTACATTAAATAATTAAGCACTTCAACCATTAATTTAAATTGCACATTAAAAATAATTATTACTTTCATTATATCTGTTTAATGTCTAATAATAATGATAATTCCTAATTTGGCAGAGGGGAAGTTGATTGAAAAAAAATTAATTCAATGATTAAAATCGGTAGCAATAATAAATGAATAATGATTAAAAAATAAATTGATCAGAGTGACAATTTATTTTCTTTTTCATTATATACGGATGGATTTTAATTGACGGATATCATCTCGGAAATAAAATTGCCGGCGAATTATTTTTTTTTGCGCAATGAAATTAAGAGATCGCGACTTGAGGCTTATGATCTGGGCAGAATGCCCTGAAGGCTAACGAGGATCGGCCAACACCTCCTTATCCTTATCTCAGCCCTCGTTACCGTTATAATTCTTCGGCGAGAGACGAGCCAGGCGTTAATTATCGTACACCCAACCTCTCCCCAGTCATTTATCACCGCAATTGTTTATTTCCTCGGGATTTAATTTTTTTTTCCGAGGCGACACTTACGCAAGGGTGAGTACGCTAATTGTCATTGTCACTGTGATTACCAAAATAATCTGAAACCTCAATAATTGCGGGGAAAAAAAATGTACCGGCCATTTTTTCTCTGGACTAATTAGTTCCGCGAAAATAATCGCGATAAATGATTCAAAATAAAATATCAAAAATAAAAAAAAAGATTAATTTGCAATTTATTAATTAACTTTCATCAACATCAATAATTCATTTGCTTAAATTCAAATTCGAATTTAAGTTTGAGTTTGAATTTCTTCATTTTTAATTTTTAATTTTTCAACTTTAATTGCGATTTGATCTTTTAATTTTTTTTTTATTTTCAATTTTTTGTTCAACTTTTTATTTTCATTCTCCCCTCGGTATAAATAAAAGCATAAATCACCCGCATCTGATAAAACCCGTTGTTTGCAATTTTTTCGAGTATCGGCGACGCATCTGTAGCGACAGAATCTCCACCTGTTCTCAACCCCATGAATGTACACCGGGGGGTTAATTCCTCCTCTCAATGGGGTACGTCGTATTCTCCTCTTTATTAAGTGTTATCCCGTGTGCATCTGTCACAATCACTCCAGCATTGTCGATGATCCCAAGGGTTGATGAATGAAATGCCACGTGCTTCGCCCTCACAAATCCCCGATGTAACACGAGATCACTATCCATTACACGATGTGGAGCACTTTTTTCACCCATTTTTTTCACCTCTCGTGTTTCAAGCGGCACTCGTCAGAAAAAAAAAAGACCACTCCAAAAAAGCGCCAGCCCTTCCTTTCAATCTCTTCTCAAAAAAAAAAAAACCCAGAGAATAATTGCATCCAAAAAATCTCAAAATTATTCCCACCGAATGATGAATTAAAAGAGGATTTAATGTGACGAAAATCAAATAAAAATTTTGGGTTTCAAAAACATAAATTGAGAGAGTTGGAAAATTTTTGGAATTAATTGTCCACCGCAAATCAAAAATGGGAGGAAATAATTAATCGTGGATTAATTCATGAATTAATGGTGATGATTCCCTATCAATTGCAATCACTTCATGTGTTATTAATTAATGAATCAACTGAATGAAAAAAAGGAATGAGGGCGTGTAATTATTGAGGTGTAACGCGAAACAATCATTGAATGAATTTTAATTCGGGTTGAGTAATTAGGTTTAATACGGGGTAGACTCACACGACGGGAGACGTTATCTTTACAATCGTAATTATAACGTCAGGAGATATATATTGTTGGGAGTATCGCATGTGGTCATTCAATGATAAAATTAATGGGTGAAATCGATGGTTCAATAAGCCCCGGCAGAGACGTATAGATTGATTAATCCCGAGAGATAATTGCTGGTCAATCTCATGTTCAATTTTCGATAATTGATGATCGGGAGATGAAATCGCTGCCCAAAAAAGTAATTGATAATTTATCAGAAGAATTCAGAATAATCCCTTTTCAAATTGCAATTTTGAAAATTCAGGCTAGAGAATTTTTTCAAAATACTTTAGTTTTCTTTATCGTTTTATCGGATTTAACTGGAGCATCACCCAGATGGTATTCCCCCATGGATATATTTTTTACTCCGAGTTCACTAATTCGCTGAACCCACGTGGTTCGTTCAAACTGAATTAAATGGACCCCGTGACGGGCATCTGAACAAATTTATTGCCGATATAAACCGAGAATGAGAGAGACCCCCCGCCATGCACCAGAGGCAACAAAAAAATTGTCTTGCTTCCGCAGTGCTCTTCACTAAGTACCGTGACATCGGTATACCATACCGAAGACCAGAGCCTCCCCTTTCCCAGTGGTTTGATAAAAAAAAAAAAAATATATAATGCATCGAGATGTGAGGATGCCGATCGATCGAAGAAGTATAAACGACGCCTCGCTAACGGAATGGAAAACGCGGTTTCTCCTATTAAGTATTCATTAATTTTCGTTAATGGTAATACGGGGAAACATGTATGGGTTCTCAAGATTTTCGGTATAAGAATTATTGATAGTCGGTGAGAGGACGGATGGGTCGAACCGGAAAATTCAATTGGAGGTGGAAAATGAAGGATCAATGATAAAATTTTATTTTTTAGTTAATGATAAATTAAAAATATATTATATATTCAGTATTTCGATGAGCTCTTGGTGACCCCTGAAACCCCTGAAGATGCCGTCCTCAGGGACATGCACATCAGCCCCGGGGTTTTGTCGAGGAGGCGTATCACTCCTGCGGTTCACCGCATGTCCAACACGACCCGCTCTCCTCTCTCAGGTGAAACCATCATTACGCGGTATATACAAGTGCATCTTGACTCTCCGGTTTTGCCCCCGCATAACGTGTACACATACCTCCCACTTCCCACCTCCCACCCTCGATCATCGGGAGATGAACCGTGACCGCCGACGAGAAATTTCCGGTCAATGTTTCCGGTGATTTCTCGAGGCAGAATGTTCGATCGAAGGATGCGGTTCATCATCGATAGTGATCTACAGCCTGAGCGTGCAATCGTGTTCATGTTCCTTAGGGGATGGGGGTCACATGTCACGGGGATCAGGTCAAATGATTAGGAAATATTCGGCCATTTTTTTATTCCATTGCCTGTTCTTCCCTTTTATGATGCTCCTTCGTACACACCTTCACTAATTCCGCGATTCCGCGATGAACCACATTTTCATCAACTCTCTAAATGTTAAATTAGGCAACAAAACAGAATGAACTTCACGCTATTTAGAAATTCGTTCCAGTCTCAATCACCGTGTCATTTCCCATTGTTTTTTTTTTTCCCGTGGGTCGAAGCGAAAAAATATCTAGCGCCAAACTGCCTCCATCAGTCTGTTTCATCTGAGGTGCGAGAGTCCGAGCTAACTCAGACAAGAATCAGTTGGCTATCTTTCGGGGTCGTGTCGGTTCCACGGGGAGTTAGGCACGGGGTTAGTCCACAATAAGCCCGCCCACTGCGACAAGAGAGGAAGAGAGGAGCGAACTGTTCTCGCTGGGGAATCAAATAAAAAGATTGACTTTGAAGAATGAAATCTAAAGAAAAGAATAGCTTTACAGCTGATTTAATTGGACTCCCGGATCTTTCCATTGTTGGTGCGGGCTTCATTGTCAGCTGAATTCCCCAATAAGATTTTACAATCAACAATCCAAACTCTCTTATTCTCCCAATGAATTTCTCAATTTAATCCTAGATTGTTTTTTTGTCAATGACAATTAATGATTAATTATTTAATTTATGGTTGGGACATTATTGTTATGCAATTGGTAGAGTGGATTTGAGAGTTATATTAATTGATGGAATTGAAACAACTGCGATGAGAAGTTAATCCTTAATTCGAGTAGAAACCATTGATACATCATGTTCGACATGTTCACGTGTACATGGAGTATCGGTTGTATCCCAACTTGAATAGATGATCGATGTGTTCGAGGGGATATGGACCAGCGGCTCCCAGCAGTTCTCGTAAGGCATTATCTCCTCCTAGTCGTCGGGATTTCTTCTCGTCATTAATCTATCAAACCGGGTACACGTCTCAGCCTCACGGTCAATTCACGTCGGTGTGGCTTTGTCAGAGTCTAGTTATCGAGCTGTGGAACACGCTTGTGACGGTGTAAATCGGGATGATAATCAATATCTGACAGATGTCGGTTTTAATATTTTCATATATTTTAATATATCTTTGAATATTTTTTCAACCTCGGGAATCTCGGAATGGAATTCATCTTTCGTAACTCACTATTTTTCATACTCATACTTCATCTCATATCTTTGACATTCAGGCTGTTGACCCATAGACCCAATTTGACCCACAGCTTTGACCTTTACTCTGAATCACCTGATGGATTCTGATGTCTTCCGAAAAGAAATCTGAAATTCGACGGTTCAAAATGATAAAAATTATTGAAATAGGTAGGGGTCAAATTCGAGGGTGAAATCAGGATCGATGAGGGTCAATTTCAGGCTGAACAGCTGAAAAATCGATGTTTTCAGGTGAAGAACGTAGCAATAAGACAGTCTCATCAAATCTAGTTTTTGAACGGTGGCGCTGGTGTGACACTGGTACACGCGGTAGCGTATCGGCCAAGAAAAACCTTTTGACATGAAATATTTATTGTTGAGTACGTTTTCATCTTTGTACGAACCGAGAGTCGAATGACCTCGTTCGTCCTCTCTACATCGTGATCGTCACGAAGGCGCACAGAACACCGAGAATATATCCAACAGGATCCTCTTTGGCTCGAGTAAGGTGGAAAAAGAATTACGGGGCACGCGGCAGGAATGAAGTTGAATATACACCGAGATAGTATGTGTGGGGCTGACGCGGATTTTATCCGCCTCGAAAACTCACTGTTATTCAGAGGGCTCTTGCCATAAACCCATTGGTGTATACCGGGTGATAAATCAAACCCTCGGCAACGGAGACCTCGTGGATTATATGCGCGCATTATGCCGCGTCATAACGATATTGCTTTATCAACAAACGGCCAACCTTTCAATTCTTTATATTCACCATGAAAATAAATAATCTGACGTCTCCGAGGGGCAATTAGTCAATGCTTAAGGTAACGGTATCGATTCACCAATTATTCACCAAGAATTTTATACTAATCATGAAAATGTTAAGAATTTCAAGTTGTCAGTCTATTTTTTTTATCTTTTTTCTGTTTAAAAATTCCAATCATTTCGATTTTTCTCATTCTGGGATTTCCCCTCTTTTTTAATTCAAAGGGAATTTTTTGACAGTTTAAATACGCCTCTGAGATATTAACCGCTATAATGACACGTCATTATAGATGAATACTCTAAACGCCTGCAGATAGCGTTAATTGGTGTCTCTGGGTGATTAGGGCCTGATAGCGGGCCTATCTTTTTTTTTTCTCCTATCGACACTATATTTTTCGGCCAGGCACTACTAAAATTGATAAGAGACACCCTTTTTCCGGCTACCAAATAGAACAATCAATTTTAATCTCGGATTTATTTAATTAATAAATATTTTTAAAGATGAACGAGTCAACAATGAAATTTTCATTTTCAAAATAATTTCCAATATTTCTTATTCAACCCAAAAATTAATTCCATTTGATAAACAAATGTAAAAAAATAGATGATGCCAACAACTGAGGAACAACGATAGACGCACGAACGAGCGTTACAAAGAGAGATTGGATCAGAGAAAACGGTAGGTGGTCCAGTGCTCCAGCATCCACTGTCTGAAAAATCTCAACTCCTCTTTTCATTCTATCTGGTCTCAACCATTCTCACTCACCCCGACCATTGGCATCTTCTCCAACACACACGTGATACGAGGAACTCGTTTACCAAAGGCCCCCTATTCCCTTCTCTGGCTTTAGCTCTCATTTCCAATACTCAGGAGTTTGAAGGCGCAAACGGGAGCCCAACACCAACAAACCGATACCATATCGCAACAATCGCACTCAATAAAAAATCTAACATGAATTTTCAATTTAAATTATTTTACCGCCAAATTCCATTGGATCGTCATTTTTTCCGTTAGGAATTTCAGTCCGTCTTGAAATTTCATTGGTAACCAACAGGTACAATTTTTGTTTCAAATAAATTATCAATTTTTAAATAATATTTTTTTTTTTCAGTGATCATGAATCTAAGCAGTCCCTCTGGGCAATCATTCCAGGCCCTCAATATTATCGATTGTAACGTACGATTGTCTCGTGATCGATATATCCTCGACCTCGTTTTCACGTGTAATTTATTTGTGGCGGCGTAATTCAAATATTGAGTCATTGATGATTGAAATTGTGAGGAAAAACGGGTGCTTTCACCTGTTTTTATGATTTTCAATTGAATTTTTATTGAAATATGACTGAAAAAATTGTGAGTTATTTAAAAAAAATGAATGGAAATGAGAAAAATTCAATAGATCGACCCCGAAATTTCAATTTTCTCCAAGAAATGAAAAAAGTAGGTGAACACAATCATGAACCACTGAAGTCCTCATAATTTCCAATTTAGTAAATAGCCAGAGGACAAATAAAAATTCCAAAAATCCCGCGAAATGAAGAGAATTAAATTCTCATGATTAGCCCGTACCCACGGAATATTTTACCATAAAAAAATCTATGTAAATTCCTCGACAATTTTTCTAACAATAAATTTCATCGATTTCATGACCGAATGAAAAAAAAAACCGCAAGCTGTTGAAATGTCAGGGGAGATCTAATCTAAAAAATCCCAGAATGTAAATAAAATGTAAGTGTTAAAATATCCTTGAGGTAATACAATCAGAGAATTACGTATCGTCAAAATATATTCCGATCTACCTGTTGGCCATAGAGTCATTCCCAGCAGTCATCAAATTCCCCGAGTCGAGTGAAACACGTTAAAACCGATATTCGATGGTTTTTTTTATCTCCAGAGACAGAAACCGTAGATTCTACTTAATTTATTTTTATGTACAATCTCTCTCATCGCGTATCTCACGTCGCGTGGATGAGGATGAATCATCCTCCAGGTGCCTCAAACATTTACTCAGACAAAAGCCACTGCCTGCTGATCATAGTCATACCGATTTTTTTCAAAATCATTAATTTCAGTATTTGTAATTAATATAAATCCGTGATTGGTTAAAATTTTTAACAATTAAATACCCTGCAAATAAAAATAAAATAATTTAATGACTCGAAACGATTTTTTGAATAATTGAAGTTTGAAAATCCGGCGCCAACTTCACGCGACTCGGTGACCAATCTGGGATCGAGGATCGGACTTCGGCGGTATCGATATATATCGATCGATTTTTTGTCTCCGGGATAAAATACTTGGGGATATCTCAGAATATTTAACGAGAATTCGTAGTTTCACCGCTGTTATTTCATAAATGGATCGATCTCTTGATTTCCCTGAGACAAAAAGAGTGAAATTAAATTAAAAAATTATTGCATCCATTCTCCCTCTCAAAAAAAAATTGGAGGTCGTTACGGTTGTCGGCACGAGCTTCACGCAAAAATCTCGGCAATTAGCCTCGATCCGATTTCCTTCACGGTTCGTCCGTCATTTTTTGTCTCCCCTTCATTTTCCCACCCTCTCCTTGAATTTTTCATCTTTCATTCGACAACAAGAATATCAGTCTTCCAGATATCCAGAAACTTTAAATAATAAATTTCAAAATATCTGATTGAAAAAAAAATACAATAAATAAATAAAAATAAAAATAATTAATACAGAAGAATTTCACAACTTTCCACCGGAAAAAAAGCCACAAAAAATTCCCGGAGCTACACCCAAAAATGCAATGTCGATTTTATTGATTGATCGGTCGATCGGAGTCGATCGATTTCTTTTATTGCGAGAGATCCATCGACCCACGGCCCTCGGAAATTGGGTGGAGCCGGTCGAAATAAAGAGCGGAACCAAAAAAAAAATATGCAAGAGAGAAAATGACAGGCACCGGTTTGGCACCACGCAGCGATCGTTAAACGGAGATCAGATTAGAAACAAAACGATCCGAATTCCGAGAGAAGTCTGGAGAAGTTGTCGCTCGAGTTATCGAGGAGAACCTGTTCCCCCAAAAATCCATTCCTACGCGAGTTTCAAGTGTTACAGCACGGCATTTTCATAATTATAATTTTAATCGGTAAGTCATTGTTCTAAGATAACAAAAAAATTCATCCATCATTTTTTCTTTAATGAGAACAAATAGAAATGAAATCAAATCGAAGGAAAATAGAAAAATGAATTTTCCCAGGATTTATTTTGTTGATAAAAACGTAATTCTTGGATCTTGCCGATTTTCCACACAGATAAAATAAAATCGGATAGAAAAATTAAAAATTCTAGAGTAATAACCTAGAAAATTATTATTAAAAATGGGAAAAGTTTGAGAGGCAATGCACTGTCCTATTAATCTCACTCAAGCCCCCAGTAATTACACGCCGATTTTTCAGTTACCGGAGCCTGTGGAAAAAAAAATATATACAACAGATAAAACCACAAGGCAAAAGCCGAGGGAAAATGAATCAAAGAATCTGGCGAGAGGGTAAGGGAATCGAAACACGATCGTGTCTGCATTGAGACTCCATTTCGAGAATACCAGAAGAGTTGAACTGAGAAACCGGTATTTTCGTGCAACACCGGGCAAACGTTAAAGCGGCCCAATAATTAAGCGCGATTGGACTCGTAAAAGTTCCGAGTCGATATTCGTTGAGAAAAAAAAAAACCAAAACAGCGAATGAATTAAAAATAAAAACCATTGAGATGATTTTTTTTAATCAATCGATTCTGAATAATCGGTATTCCGATCGGACGACCGATCTATCCGTGCAAAATTCAATCGACTTATCTTAATTAAAATTTCATTAACATCCAGAATTTCTCGTTCTGTCAATTAAAGCTATTGAAATTTTCGGATATTTATCCGGTGTGGGAAATATTTTCCGAAATTTATTCCAAGAGATAGTGAATTAATACAGGAAATCGTTCCTTATCTCTCGAGAAAAAATACCGATTGCAGAAGCCGAGACACTCGATTTTCTCGCGGTTAAACCACGCCTCGACTTCCCACCCAACTGGTAGCAATCGATAAATGCAATTAATTATAATCACCCTCCCCCCACTCTCCCCCCGTTCGCCAATACTCGTGTAATTGTCCTACAGGCGTGCGATACAAATGAATTTATTAGTACTCTCAACTTCATTGAGTATAAAAAAAATTCTCTCACCAATAAAAACCGATCCAAACCGATTTTCAAATTTTTAATAACCATAGATTCAAGGAAAATCATCAAAAATAATAAAAAAATTCATGATGAATAATTATATGGTGATGGATACCGATTTTTAATCTCGATATTAAATTAATGAAAAGAGATCGCCCTGAATTTCCAGGAGATAATTTCCCCGTCGATGTCTCATTGATTGATACCGATCAGACGGAAGTCCCTTTATTAATAAATTCGTTCCATACGACAGCTCATTAATTACTCACCAAGAATATTCCGTAATGACTCCACCTGTCACTTTGGAAGAAAAAAAAAACTGGAATAAACACATTAATCTATTACTCGATCATGACATATTCCACCAAAAAAATCGATTCCCGGTTGGTTCTGCCTGTCAAAGTAATTCCATAATTACCCGGTACAGACTGACCATTGGTTTTTCATAGTGAATAATAGGTGGACGTTGGTCAGGGGAATGGAATTCGAAGGATTCACGGGGATTTAACGGAGAGGCTTTCTGCCATTCTGCATTTTGGGTGTCTGGCTTTGCGATTCTGATCGTTAAACAAAGATCAGATTGGCGAGCCCTCGAGACCATCTCCGGAATTCGCAAACGAGAGATACATTTGGCCATTGGAAGAGGGATATTCTCACCAATGAGGTATTACATTTTTTCCATTCTCCCCCTCCAGATAATTGTAATAAATAATTATTTTAGATATAAAAAAAAATTTTTCATTCATTCCATTGCAATAATTCTGCGAAGCCAATAAATAACGCGATTGAAAATCGATGGTAGAAAAATAGTTCGGTTTTTCTCTTTCATCTATATTAGTCCCTCCATCGATTGATATCTGAAAAATGCCGAAGTTGACGCTTTTAACTTCGTGAGAGCGTGGGATACATGACGGACATCTCGAGTATGTGGGCAGTTTTGTCCTTTATGTCGTTCCTCATAATTTTTTTTTTTATCCCCCTCCGGACAATTCGCCTCGGGTCTTGTATCCCCTTCCTCGTTTCCTCAACACCGGGGAGTCGACGGGTTACGACCTGCGATCTTTATTTCGAAATACTACCGATCACCACTGCTCATTCAATACAGACACCGAAGATACCAGACGTGCCCCCTTTTCTTTCGAAATTGGCAATAAACCGGGCATATTTTCACCACGGGGGACTAATACACTTTCCCTTCGTGATACCTATTATATATAGAAATGAATTTGTACTCATAAATTGGAGTTGACGTCGTGGAAACAATCCGCAAACCTTGAAAATTCGCCGAATTTTTTCACCTGCCAAAAAAAAAAATATACTAACTTTTTGATATAAAATTATGGAAAAATTGAAAAAGGACTGAAAGAATTATGAATTCGAGTATTTTTACCCTCCGATTTTTATTCGCAGTAAAATTCTGATTTTTTGCAAAATCACATTTTTTGATTTTTATTAAATATCAAATTGGAGTTAAATTGGAGTTGACGTCGCGGAAATAATTCGCAAACTGCCAAAATTCGTGGAATTTTTGCCGCAGGCAATAGCAAATCGAATCACGCGTGCAAAAACGAGAAATGAGAGATTAGAATTTTTGATATAAAAATGTGAGAAAGTTGAATTTCAAAATGATCAAGCTAAATATTAAAATATTGTGAGTCTAACTGAAATAGACATCAGACTCTCGGATTTCACCGTAGGAGAATAAAGGAACGAGAAAATTGGTCATAAAATCAATTAGCTCAATTGATCCATCAAATTAAATGACACCTAACTCCCCAATAAAATCAATTATCACGTCAATTAGTCCCCATCCTCGATAACCAATAAACCCATCAACGGAGCCATTCTAATAAAACCACCCGCAATAAAATGTCCCATAACCCCTCACTCCTCTTAAATACCCAATAAACTCGTGGACATCAGCAGGAAGTGCGGAACATCCTGAACATCACCTCTGAAAATATCGAGTTTCTGATCTCAATTTAAATCCCCCATTTTCCGCACTACAACAACAATAATCACCCATAATTACCAATAATTCTCCAATAATCATTTTCAAAATAAAATTCTCCCCCTCCAAAAAATCGCACTCACTCCCCCATTTTATTTTTATTTTTCATTGACCGATCAATCACAATTGTCCGAGTTCCGCCATTCTGTTAATCTCAAAAATAAATAAAAAAATAAATAAACGACTGAGTGTTGCCCTTTTAAAAAGAATAATCTCCAAAAAATATTAGACAGTAAATTGACCGCAATTTGTGAGAAGCAATTTCCACGAATATTGCCACCCATTGAAAAGGTATTTAATACTCGAGTGGTTAAAATCAAAGGGTGATTATCCCCCTTAAAGCCCGCCATTTTCTAACCACAATTGTCCATTAATAGTAACTCCTCACCGATGGTTTTTGCCGATCGGAATCCACCGAACGTGGTAGCTCTTTATTTTAATGCCCACCGCTCGATTCGTTTCAATTTCGATGGCATCGAATGCTCAAGTGGAAGATTGGCTCTGGAAAGATAACGGAATCGGTGCAGAATAAACTCAAGCCTGAAAATAATAATAAACCAAGAAGGAAGTGGATAAAGGAAGAGTAACACGAGCGAATGGGTAAAAATGAGGTGTCAGGTAAGAGGGTAAGTTAAAAAATAAATAAATAAATAAAAAAATGAGTAAAAATATATGGTATGAATACAGACTAATACCTCGAGGATAAAAAGTTATGCTGGGGCCTCGAGGCACCAATACACTCTCGTAAGTGCAGGAGCAATGGATAATTGGTATCGTAAAACTTAAAAGTAGCTTGAGCACTGAGTTATCTGTGAAACGGGACACTCCAGTGGCACTGGCAACGCACCTTGTTGCTTATTGGTTCCAACATCACGAGTGAAATGAATTTCGTACGTCTATCGCTCCACTGCTCCAGGGCACACCATGTCTCACTCCTAGCTGCCAGCGAGGATTCTCAAGATTTTCTGGTTGAATTAATCGCCGGTATGAGAGACAACTGTGTGAACCTAGTTCAATATTCACATAGTGATGGCGAAAATCATTTTTATATTTTATCTGAGGGAATTCAGTGATGGCAGGTATACCGTTAGAATTCCATTCGGTAAATATTATCCAGTGGCATTTTCAAATAATGGGGATTGACTCGGGGGGTCATTGGGCCGTCAATTGTTGGAAAATTATTCATTGATTTAGCACAATTTTCATCATGCAAAGACCAAAAACATTGACCTCACATTCACTTATCAAATGGCATGGGAGAAAAATTCATACATTTTTTTTTCCTCGAGATTGAAAAATGGAAAAATTGAAAAATTGAAAAATTGAAAAATAGTGATTCACATGTCCATCAAAACAACTCGCCCCAGCGTGACGTCTCATCTTTTTTATTCGGAATAATTAAGCCTCTAATTAAAGCATCTTGGCATTTTTTTAGCTCGACATTTTCGGCGTCCCGTGGGGTTATCATAACGAGGCGAGCCACGGAAACGAGAATAAAGTTCCAAGCGATGGGTGAAAAGAGCCTTGGCCTCTTGGGGTCCCCTCCTCTTCTTCTTCTTGCACTTCTCGTCCTGCTGGTACGATTTATCTTCGGTTGAGTCGCCCTCTCCCTCTGGACGCCGCTGCAATCCACCCGTGTATTTCTCTTGCTAACACGAGAGATACTCGGTGCTCCTTCTCGTCGCAAGGCGCGGTGTACCTGTCTAGTCGGGAGTATAGGCCCCATGAAAAACCCTACTGCATATCCCACTGGTTAAAGTATCCCCCTCCTACCTCATTCTCCTCTTCACTCTCCACAGCAACTCCCTTCCTTGTATCTACACTAGAATCGTAAAGCCAAGCTTTACGAGCCGTCCGAGAAATTAATACACGTGTCTCGGAGAGAACAGCAACGAGAATTCGGGTAACGATGTGTACCGGCTGATATGAGACCTGCTAACATTCATCTTTTTATTTTTATTATTTTTAACCATTTATTTTATGAAATTTTATTTCCTTCACTGGCTGCCATTGATCAAAAAATAAACCACCGAGTATTAATTTTTATTTTTACCTCTAATTATTGTAGACTATCGTGGCCCCTAGACCCTAGACAATACCGGAAATACAATCAATTGATAATTTATCAGTGGAAAGTCAAGTAAAAAATTCAGAGACAGACTCAACGAAAAATGCATCATCAATTACTCATCCATGTTTCACATGGTGAGGCTCCTGGAGTATATGGCCCCATCGAGCTAATTGATCGCCTGCAATCCGAAATGCAAAAGCATTTTCCTCCCTTCATTACTCCTATAACGAACAATAAAACGTGGGTAGGTCGTGTAATGACCCACGTCTCACAGGTACGTCAGCCGATGGAAGAGTAACGAGAGATGTTAGAGAGTACGTAGTTCAGTTTCACCAACGGTAGAGGCTTTTTTTGCATACTCAACAACTCGCCTGCCCATCGTCATCCCCGTGATGATTATTAAATGAACGACCGGTTGTACCATAAAATATGCAAATAATTTCACCATCCATTGAATTTTTTACATCTCGATAAATAAATCACGGATAAACAGAAAATGGAGGGGCATCATTGAAAATACTCAAAGCATTCAATTGTTAAAAACAATTGGACAATTAATTCGTTAACAATCGCTAATATCCGCTTGCGCAAAATGGCGGGAAATAATTAAATTGCCATACAACATTTAAATTGGATAGAGTGAAAAAAATAGTAATTGTTTTTCTGGGCAATTGTGGAACGCTCGTCTCTCCTTGTAATTATCTCAAATGAATAAATGTTAAATGCCCAACGCGAATTTAATGAAGGCGGCATTGCTGAAGAAAGTTGAAGAGGCCCCCGATGATTGGTATCGGAGTCAAGGACCCCCGTGGGGCCCATGATGTATCGATTCCCATACGCTCCTGGAGAATCTACTGGACAACCCTATCCCCCACATCATCAGGCCCCATGAACTCAATTCTCCAATTCTGTAACCCCAAATTCACACCCCGAGGGGGCCCATTCCATTTGCGATACCCTAGAATAATTTTTTATCTCGACGTGTCAATGCCAGAGCTCCACCAAAAAACAACCGTTTAAATAGACTCATCCCTAGAGCCAATTGATCTATAAATAATTTATATAAATTCATTAATCTCCGACGGATAAGTCACTCCATCGATTCATCGATTTGTTCTCACACTTTGAAAATAATTACTCATTAAATAGTGACGGTTAAACGCTTCGATTTTCTTCCAAGTTTTTGTCGTTAAGTAAATTCAATTAACAGAGTATGTAAATAATTAAAAAAAATCGGTTAATTAGTGAGATCGATGGGAGAGCCGAGTGATTTGCATTATCAGTTTTCTGGGGAGTAAATCCGCGACATAACGCCACAGGAAACTCACAAATTGCCGGTAGAAATTTAATGTAAAAAAATGATTAATTTTTTTTTTTTATTCTAGTTTGACTCACCTGCGTCTGGTGTTAATTAGAACGAATTATCCAGCCTCCCCACGGTGCAAACAAGGGTCGTTGTCCTCGTAGCAACTGAAACTACTCATACCTTATGTACAAAGCTCAAGCCCTGAAGTACCAGGTACATGGTACTTCATGTACAACATTTTCAAATGCAATGCTCAACAGTAAATACGTTACGCATGGACGATTGAACTCGTGTCTGGCTAATAAGGATCCGTTTCTCCTGCACTTTTAATTTATCGCCAATTCTGCACATGACCGTGATTTCAAAGAATTGATACATCATGATTGGAGGCGGCAAATGGACCTCTGAGTATAAATTACTGTGTCCAATTTGACAAAGGGGGAAACAATTGCCGGTGAAGAGGTGAGAAAAAATTTCAACGGGGGAACACGTGAGTAAATGTAACTCGATGAATTTGTTACGCATTTTCAGACTGATTGTTCCTCTCTCAATAAATTTCATCCATTCAAATAAAAAGATAAATCAATATGAGAGATATTTTTCGAGTGCGGAATAATATAGACATCTTTCTATTAAATTTTTTTTTAATATTTTCAATTTTCTCACGTTCCATATGAATAAAAAATGCCTAATCACCACCCACCACTCCACCCCCCACTGCATTCCACACCCCCAAATAAATCCGCGATCTCTGAAAATATATTTTCTCACAGTAGAAAATCCGCACTCGAAATAGTATGACCAATAGTGGGCGTGAACCATCACGAATAATGGCCGATTCGATTTCGATTAATAACCCTTCCCCCCTTTTGATAATTCACGACGCTTCCGGCGTGACCCCATACCCCCCTATAATGTTGCAAGTAGACATCACACTGGGGCAGTTGAAAACAGTGGTATATCCAGCGTTGAATCACGAATCCAAGGATAGAAGAATGAGAGAAAAAGAAGTGGCGAGGGGATGGCGGGGGGGTGGCTTAAAAAAAAAAAATAGAGATAAAAGAAATGGTAAACTCTCGCGCGATGCCGGCGCAGGCAATACAGCAGGAGCAAGGGCATGCGCGCAAAGCCGCCGGTTAATCGCCAGTTTTACGCTTTTTACAACAGCGCCTAGCCTTCTTTCGTTCCAAGATCATTTTCCCACAGAGCCCGCGGGGCCTCATCGGCGATTGGCTTCGTTGAGGTATCTCTCCCCGAGGCGTACCACATCATCTCATCTCTCTCACTCCACCATCAAATGCCGATTCGCAATAATCACTCTGTCCCTCTCATTTTGCCACTAGGGACCCCCGGCAAACCACCGGTTCCGGGGCATCGCCTCCTTGAATCTCGTTCCGCTTTTCGCCATTGCGCACGAAACACACAGCCCGAGGTGGCATTGCACCAGCCCAACGAGTAATCATCCCTGGGTACTGATTTCATTGGTGAATTATGACGACAAATGGAGCAACCGGTGGATCTGTCACGTGTTGTCCAGTTATGCTCATCGGTCTGTCATTAGCGACGGGCCCACAGCACCCCGGACGTAACGATAACTTAAAAACATGCATAATATCCAGCCACGGGGACCACAAAGGCGTAGCCAATCGCCGCTATTATCCACCATAATCACAAATTGTCGACGCCCGGTGAATACCAGAAGCGGTAATACCCCATTGGGCCCAATAACCGTGGAAAAATCTGTCAAGATAAGAGAATTGTTCATTGTTGGTTGTCGATGATCTTCGATATATTTCACGCGATATAATACAATAACATTGTACAAGGGTACATGAGCAGAACGTGATGGCGATCACGATATGAGTAAAAGAATTTAAAAAAAAGAGAGAGAGAGAGAGAGGGGCTACGGGTAATCTATCCAATTATCGTTTTGATCAGCTAGGTAGAATGTAGCGCCGGGGCCCTATGACGGCGGTGTCCATATTGCAATAGCCCGCGGTCATGCACTCGCGGAAGGGTGAGCACGGGGGAGGAGGAGGACTACAGTGGCAGAGAGAAAGAAAACCGGCTGGAGAGAGAGAGAGAGAGAGAGACTGGGGCCCAGACCTGTGGCCCAGACGGGCCCCGGGATACAGGATGATGCTTGAGGGATGCGCGCGCTCACAGATCAGAAACAAACGTCGAGAGTTTGCCCATTGGGCATTCTCAGCCACGAGGTGCACCAGGGAGGGCCCAAGGGTGGGCCCGACGCTGGGCCTTGCGCAATAATCTGCCATCCCCACTCTTGCGCATGCCACCACGCGATTGCCACTTTGTGGAGTGCCCTGTAATGGCGCTCGTGGCTTTTCTCTCTCGATAGCTGTCTCGCTTCGGCGCGGGTGTGCCTGATGCGATTCTCGGGGGGGACTCCTTCGGGCCCTAACACAGGAATTGCCGCTGGGCCTTTCACCGTGCTCGGGCCTTCGGGCTACGGGTCACGACCCCAACGTGGTCCACTACCTCGGTTGTTATTTTTTTTTTTTTCTTTCTCTCTCTCTTTTAACTTTTTCGCTCGAGGTCTTTTATTCTTCAATAATTTTAGGGCTCTCACTCACTCGCCGGGAGTGTCTTTATGAGGCTCTTGCTTCTTTTCATGGAGAGTCGCGAGTGGATGGACAGACAGGCGATCACGATCCTCGTTATGGGACGGGTCTTGCCAGCGGTGGGAATTTTGAGGGAAGTGCGTCAAGGGGATTTAAAAGGAATTAGTATTTTCGTCACGGGGTTTTAACCCTCCCTCAATTATTTTATGGCGATCATCACCTGGTGGTGAATTAGGGTGAATGCAGAGGCTCTTGGAAAATCGTTTTTCATTTTTTTGAGAATAAAGTACATCATGCCAAAGTTTAAATGAGTTATCAACAATATCGTTTGAGAGATGTCAATCATTCGTGTTATCGATTGTGACTGAACAAAATATTTTAAATAATCCATTGATAATTACGAAGATTTGGCTGTGTTGATCCAATTGAGGAAGGAGTGGACTCTGGTGTAGACGTCCGGATATCCGATTCCGCACAACGGAGAGAAGGAGACAATACCGATCACTCGATTATTGTAGACTAGAGGACTGCCGCTGTCCCCCTGAAACATTAATCATGTGATCTAAGTTAGAACCGGAAATTTTACGATTCATTGGATGGACCCTCACCTCGCAGAATCCCCGATTTTTCCCGTCCAATCCGCATATTTGATCACTGAAGACTCGTCCGTCCTTCCGATTGCACTCGTCATTAGTGATAACAGAAACATCAGCTTTCTGAAGAATAGTGGGACGCTCAGCATTGTGATCTCTAGCGATCCATCCAAATCCAGAAAGCATGGCATCAACTGCCCGATCAATTGACGACGTTGGTAGATCGATTTTACTCTGACTTCTACCGAAAGTCAAACGGTCTGCAAGCTAATCATCGATTGTGATGATGACAAGCTAGATGTATCATAGAAGTCTGAAGACTTGTGAAACGGGTCGGAATGAAGGAAGAGTCATGTACAAAAATGATGCATTACCTCGACCACTGCAATATCATTTCTCCATCTAGTGGCCGCTCCTCTCTGGAAGTTCTCGTGTGCTGTGACTTTGGCCACTCGATGAGTCTCACCACCTACATATTTACTGATACTCCCAGTGATAACGCTTAAATTCTGGACGTAGGGCACCGGATATTTGTCGACGAAGCAGTGAGCTGCGGTGAGAATATGACGATCGCTGATGATGGCACCACCGCAGATGTGGAGACCGTCGTACTGGATCGACACCATCCACGGGAATTCACCAAGATGTGCCTCAGTTCCCAGCAAAATCCCAGTGGCAGGTGCTGTTCCACCTGAGTACAACGGAACAATCCATCAAAGGTAATAGCAGCCCGAATCAATTCATTTTATTCATTCAGATAATTGCTCGTGAAAAAATTATCGCAAACACATGACAACACATTTTCTTGCTCTTGTACCTTGCACCAGGTCTTCATAATCATCAATCATTGATGGACAAGGAAATTACCCAGGAGACGGCGTCTTCCCTTCAATAATTTCATCGTAATGAGTACTTTGTATTGATTAATAACTTATTTCTCACTCACCAGCAATAATCCCGAGGACGAACAGATGGAAGATAGCCATTGTAATTGTAGAGTGACGAACAGAGACACTCCGCACGAGATATCGCTCTTTTATACCGTCTGGCTTTAACCACTTGTCACGTAATATTCTCTTGTATTTGTACTCAAATCCCGAATTTTTGGGTAATTAATTCGGTCGATTACGCAACACATGTGGAGCTCTTTTAATGACAGAGAGGGGAATGACAGATATCGGGACATTGCAATAACAGATTTTTGGAAGAACTGGTTTAATCCTCGTATTGACATTTATCTTTTTTTTATTAATTTGAATTTTCTTTTATGAAGTTCAGGTACTTGTGGACTCGAGTGTAAGTATCGGGATAGCCTATTCCACAGGAGATCCCGAACGAAACAATTCCGATGACTTCGTTGTTGTAGATTAATGGGCCTCCGCTGTCTCCCTGGAGTCCAATAGAAATTATCATTTTAATTCAATAATTATTAAAATTATTTAGAGGAAATGATAAAATGACTGGGAAGCCCACGAATGCCCAGATTTTTTACTCTGCATGGATTATTTAATATTATTCTTATAATTTTTTTCTCACATTGCAAAATCCCGTGCCTCTCCCATCGAATCCACACATCTGAGTCTCCAAAATGCTGGCGTCCTTTTTGTTGCAGTCGTCATTGGTCAGAACCGTGACATTTCTCTTCTGAAGATGATCAGCTTCCGGTCCGAATTTCGTTGCCGATCCCCATCCAGCGAGAACACCAACAACTCCACCGGGAGTTGGACCCGTTGGCAGTCCCACCGTCTTGACTTTTTCGGTCATGATGATCGGGGTCATCAGCTTAAAATTAAAATGAACGGACGAATCATCGAGGGGTTGATCAATTTGAATTTTAGATCGATCCTTACACTGATAACAGCGATATCATGCTTCCATCTGGTATCAGGACCTCTGGAGAATTCACTGTGGGGTACGACTTTATTCGCCAAATGGAGATCGCCGTCTTCTTGTCTCTTCAGGGCACCAGTGGCGATTGTTAAACCTTCGGTGTACGGGGGATCAACTCTTCCAACGAAGCAATGGGCTGCAGTCAATATTTTTTTAACTCCGATAATTGCACCACCGCAGAAGTGAACACCATTTCTCCGGAGGGACACGATGTATGGGAATTCTCCAGTCGCTGCATCCACTCTGGGAGAATCCGTCGTCTTCGGGAGGATTTTTCCTGGTAAATCAGCAGCTATCCAAAAATCATGTCTGAATAATTGCAGTAGGGCAACAGATCATAAAATAATTCTTGAAAATGAAGGATTTCGAAAAAATCGGTAAAGATAACTTATCGTAAAAATTGCCGATCATAATATTCACCTTGACAGATTGTCAAACCGATCACCACAACCAACACAAGCCTCACCAGTCGCATCATCTCGGGGTGTGATTAGACTAAAGTCTCATTTATTTTACATGAACATCGGTATCAGTTATATTTTCCCCAGAATTCTCAGAAAGCAACTCGAGATCATGCTCACGCAACCGGGTCAATTTTTTCGTTTCATCCTCGCGATAACGAGTGCTTGAAAATGGAAACATGATATCACTGCAATGTGCACCGATGAGGGGACATGAATAATTAATATAATTTTATTAAATTCACTGATAAATCGTTCTGCATAAAAAAAAATCCACCGATCGCCCCTATCTTTGAATATTAATACAATAATCACTACCAATAACATTCACAATAATAATAAGAAAAAATATAATAATTTTCGTCACTCCAATTTTTTCTAAAAAAATGATAATTGAAATTCAAAATTGAAACTTATGTTTTTAATTATAATTATTTTTTCTATCATTATTATTATTATTATTATATATTTTAAGGAATGGGAAATGCCGAGGGAATAGAAAATCGAGAGCGCTGAAATGACTTGAGTACAAATAACAGGGAGAATTATGGGTAATCGAAGAGAGGGTGATCGGTACTTGGAGTTTACCTACTTCAATGGAACCTAGTTTTGGTACACGACTCCTCAAGAGATGCCTCGTTTACACGGTAATAACAAGCCACGATGGAAGATCTATCGGTTTTACCCGTGAGTTCTACCCCACATTCACCCAGCCATTTTATTAACGCTCTCGATTTAATATCGTGACTTGCCTTCATTAACCCGCGCGAATTCGGATAGCGATAGTTATGAGAATCATGAGGGACAATTGGGTTATAGTATCGAGAAAATTGTTTGTAAATCGATTTCACTATTAATAATATCTAATTTCTGACGAATTGTTTATGAATTAAATTTTTTTAAATCCACCCACCACCCCTAATTACCGTAATAATCCCTATGAATTGTACTCACCGAAAAAAAAATATGAGTTTCGATGGTACGACCGGACACAACCGGTCTCAGAAAATTGAAAAATAATTCGAGCGAAGACACGGAGAGGTAGATATATTTTTCGTACCTCAGAAGCACTGGTTACCCACCCCCTTGCCGCCCAACCGCTGGGTAATTCACATTTCTTGCGGATGTCTTGTCGAAATCGCGGTTTTACGGAGGACGGGGTGAGCAAGGGAGAGATGATAAAAATGCAAAAAGAACTCAGGGACTTGCACGCACTCAAACTCATACCCATAACCCCCTTTCTCCCCTTTCCTCCTCCTTCCTCCTCATTCCTCCCCCTTCCTCCCCCTTCCTCACCCTTCCTCCCCCTTCCTCACCCTGTTGCATCGCTTCATTCGTGGTTGGACTGCCTCATTAATAAGTACAGAACCACTCTGAATTGCCGTACGTACACCTTGGAATCGACCTCATCATCATTCTCGCTTCCCTTCTTCAAATTCCAGTGATGGTATACATATGCCCATCAAATACATACCAAAAAATAACATTAAAGGATAACATGTCTGTAAGAAATGTTGTAATGGGCTTTGATGGTTAGATGTGGTTTTCTTGGAAATTCATTTGATATCATTTTTATTCGTTTTCGCTACTTTCGAAACAACTTTTTTTATTGCAATTGTGGGAATGGAAAATAATCGAAAAATCCTTTTTTTTTCATATATTTTTTTAATGCTATTAACCATATATTATTATTATTATCCCATTAAATGTTGTTCTTCTGACAATTTCAATCAAATCGATGGTTTCCGTCATTTTGTGAATCGCCATTTCCATCTAAAATGGCGGAAAAATAAATCTTCAATTCAATTATATCCTTATTAATTTCTCATTGATCAATTCGAACCGCCAAATTCAAATTGGACGGACGGATTGCGCAGTAGATCTCGTTCGCAGCAATAATAGTGTAAATTTGATTAAAAGCTGAAATGGGAATGGGAGGAATATAATATTGGTAGGGGTTTGTAACTGGAATAGAAGAGACTAGGAAGCGTCAGGAGGTGGCGTGTAAAGGACGAGTCATGGATGAGAGAAGTTGCTCTCTGTATCAGTGCCAGTACCGCTATCACCCTCTGACCTCAGTTCGGAGGCCCAGTAAAGCCAAGCAACCGAGTGTGCCTCTTTTTCTTCCTACCATCTTCAAGTACAACCTTCGGATATATCCAATGGTTGTTATATACCCGTAATTTTCGTCTCTCGCGTGGCTTCCTGGTGTCGTGCCACCGGATCTGGATCGTTCCTGGATCGGTGAAACTTTCATTTCGAATTAACTCCGTTGGCCTTCAACCCCTTCTCACAATCTCCATGTGGAGTTGATTATTGTAAATAAATAATTTCCCTGCAATTTGCGCTTGTTATTTTCAAAATGAAGATTAAGAAAAGAATTTAATCTCCAATTTTATGGTTTTCAATTCCATTCAGGTCTGGCATTAGATATTGAGTAATTATAATTAATCATTCAATCAAGTATAATATATAAATTGAATATAAAATAATTTTTTATAAACATCGTAATTATCCAGTGATTTATCATTAATTAATTCCTTTTTGAATGAGATTTTTTTTTTTCTGTTTCACCTTTTTACTCCGTAAAAATAGTTCTCTCCACTCGACTAATTATCTCGTTCTCGTTAAATTAATCTCAATCCTGATTCCAATTCATTTATTCAAATTACCCACAATTCGCCTTCTCCATGAGTTAACATTGGTGCTCAAGTACCTGAGTACCATGTCTTCGAAGCTGAAACTCTCCTTGGAAATAATGTCGTGGGATAGTTTGAGAGTGCACGATCAAGGTTTTCTCCTCCTTTGCTATTATGAGACCTCTTATAATGTCTCGACTGACGACAGGAGAAAATGGCTCCGTGCGAGTCCAATCATTTGGGTCAGAGCACAAGTGGAGTCGAGTACTTTGACATTTTCAACTTGTCAAGCTGTACCGAGACTTTTCAAAAAAAAAAAAAATAAATAACTCATTCATCAAATATTTACTCAAATCAATTCTTCAAATTCTTTCACTCCAATTAAATAAAATTCAATGAATGTGAATTATTAATCTTGAAATTAAAAAATTTTACCATTCGAGTTTTTTTTAATTTTTTTATCCTTTTGAGATAAATATTATTTAATAATTAATTCAATAATTCAGTAATCAACGCATAGGAGAGGCTCGGCGTGATTATTAATGGTCAACAGAAGAATTAAAATACCTTCTCCCAAGGATGGAGAATGGAGATTCACCAGGAGCCAATCGGTTTCGTCGCACGACGGCCCAGGAAAATCGGTGACGTATTCAAAATTCATGAAAATTCTCCCCCTGTAGGGAACGATCTCCTGCTGCAGATTGTTTCAATAATTATATCATTAAGAAATTATTATTTAAAAATATTAATAATTTTAGTTTACACGGTGGATGGGGCATCCTCTGGTGATGTCCAAGGATAGAATTTTGGTGAAAACCTGGAACACCTGGCGATGCTCCACATTTTTCAAGTCCGGATGGCACAAGGATATATTTTTTTCAGTCCTAATTATGTCGTAGGTCCCCACCTCCATGTAATCCGGGGCTTCTGTCTGGAGAGACCACTCGACCTACGAAAATTCATTGAATTTTGATTGAAAAAAAAAAGGAAATTTCGTTTGAAAGAAAGAATTGATTACGATAAATCGAATGAAGATCGGTAATCGATATCGATCGTCCTTTCATTACCCCGCGGCCTCGATTTAATAAACTCTTTATAACAATTAATTATGTGTCAAATTAAACAACAAATAATTCTCCAATTATTATTTCCATACCCTTATGTCATCCTCAACTGCCAGAGGTCGAGATAATTTCAGGATTTTTCCTTCAGTCGTGGTATAAAAATCGGATTCCGAAAGTCCTATTCTCGCAATTTTAATGCTAGCTGGAAAAATGGTGGAGTGACTCGTCTGCAGGCACGCGAAAAATTATAAAAAAATCCTGAGCAGTTGTTATTATTTAGTAATGATGACAAGAACTCGTCTTTACGTGCAAAATTATTTTATCCTTAGGACTCCGATGTTATGATTTACCTGAACGAGGGAAAAAATGAGGTAGGGCATGCAGAAACTCATCACGACCTCCATCACTGAAAAAAAACGAGTACTGTCCACATGCCGGTGGTGTATGAAGTTGAATTACCTCAAGCCTGTACTCGCCAATTGTCATTACCGATAATAAAGAAGTGGGTTTGCAATCCAAGGTGAACAGGACGGCATCACTCCTCACACAGCTGATAAGAAAAAATAATCGAATCGACATTTATCCCAGAAAATATCATAATACTCTAATCAACCAATCAATCTCCAACAAAACATTGATAATGCCCAATTTTTCCTCTAATTTAATTAGAAAAATATTGCAGAATTGATTAGGCCCTGGGGAGGGCCCCCGAGATCTGTCAACCCCGTCCTCGGGATAACCGCGTTATGTTCCCGGCTTTGTCCTTTCGGCCACACGGTCGAGGTCGCACAGAATGAGAAGGGATCGGTTTTAATCGCTAATCACCAATTAACCGGAGAGTATCCCATCGTCCGAAACCCCCAGAAGCATTTTAACGAGCCGCCGTGTCGCTCGCCAGTTGGAATTCAACTTCGGCTGTCGAGGCCCCCTCACCCCCTCACCCCCTCACCCACCGCGAGGGGGTCACTCCATTTTTTTTCTCTTTATATTCTATTTTATTTATTTATTGTTATTTTATATTGAATATAAATTAATTATATCGTAATATTTTATATATTTCAGATTAAATTGAATATTTTTAAAGTGAAATTTTTTTTTATCAAATATTTTCTCATTTTTGGGAATTAATTAATTTTTTCGAATTTCATGTGTCGTTTATGGGAAGTAAATAATCGTGGAAATAATATATCAATTGTCAGAATTTATTCATGGTATTAATAAATATAGACCACTGGAGAAATTTCTTCTAAAAAATCGGTTCATGGATGACATTTTATTGTGCGCCCCGCGATTTTCGAGAGATGCTTCTACAATCCGTGTGTTTTTTTCACGTGTGTGTGTTTATTGTTTATGTGGATTTGTTGTTGTGGATGTGTGGAGTGGTTGGACCAATTAGTGAATACTTCAGGACGGTGTTGGAAGGACTGAGGCACTGAAAACCAGTGGGAAAGAGCAAAAGAATAAAAAAGACGGATTCGACTTGCCCTGGGTTTTCGGTAGAACTGAATTTTTTATTCGCTTATATATTTTTTATATTATTTTCATTTCAATCTCTACATTTTTCACTCATATATTTACTCATGTATTCATTCATATATTTTTCGAGTTTTTGGTATTTTTTTTTTATTGGATCGATTAATTTTTATCGATTTCCGATTGGAAAAATATAAAAATCGTTTTTCACTAGATGAAAATATTTCAGCAAAACACTTTCCGTTGAAACGATTTTCTGCGATCGGAAATAATTATCAAATTTATATCCACCGGTAATAAATTTTTTTAGATAATATAAAGAATATTTTTCTCGCATTTATCACCTGGAGATCTCGACCGGCATTGAAATCTCCCATAAATCCTGGACTTTCTAAAACAATTACAGCATTTCATCACCGACTCGTCCCAAAATAATTAAATAAAATTAATTAGCGATCGTCATTTGATTGCTGTCACATGAACGATGACTAAATAAACTAGCCTCTCAAGTAAAAATTTAAAACTCAAGTGAAAAGAAAATTCAGACACCTGACGCAATGTCATTATTTAAATTATTCAAATTATTCGAAGACAAGTGGAAACTCATTCGCTCGAGTCATGCCATATTACCAGAATTCTTACCGATTTAACGATCTCTTTCCTTCACCAACGAAAACCCCCAGAGAATAATTAAAAAAAAATAAACGAAAAAATCGTGAAAATTGATTCGTCAACGAATTAAAAAATGTCGTGCTACGACAGTCTCGACGTGCAGCTCTACCTCCTGGAGTTGACACTGGAATCACTCCACCTCACCGATGAAAAAGTGTACGAGTGTGACAAAAGACCGTTACTCGTAAAAATAAAATATCTCGATCTGCCAATCTTCGTTCTATCACCAAGAGACTTTGATCACTTGTCACCATCAGGTAACGAGACGAAAAACGGTAGTACGTTATTCTCATCAGGTAGATCGTGCCTGTTTGGTAAAATGCCGAAGTCACTTGTGCGTGAAATGCAAACGGAGGATCTTAAAATCGGTGTATTTTGTGTGAACGAGACTTATCCGATTGCCCAAGCAGCATTACGAGTCTCAGGATGCATGTGCGACCAAATTGCAATGGCTGGAAATGATAATGATCACTTGGCATTGCCATTTACCATGGGGGGTGAATATGGACTCGTTGATCCAGGTGAAAATCACTCTGGGATCATTAATCTCAGGGTCAAGCTGACGTGTCTTGGAAAATACGTAACAACTCATTATCAGATGAGGGATAATGCATTTGTATTCAAAAGCGATCGAGAGGTGGGGGAGTTTCTTGTTAAACCCATTGTTCCAGGAGATGAGGTGATCAAGGGTGAAGCTCCTGTTGAAGAAGGAATTGAGGTGAAGAGTCAGGAGAAGATGAAGAAGATGAAGAAGAAGAAATGAAGAAATTAACAATTTTAAGAAGAATTTTTTAATCGTCTCAAATAATTGGATCATGAGAAATCGGTGATCTATCGACACGATTTCACGCGAGTTCGATTATTCTGATGTACCGATCTCTTCTAGAAGTCCCTCCTGCGCCACATTGCGTCGAGAGATCGAAATTAATGAGAATCGAGCAGTCGGTAAGACAGGCAAGTCTGTCACCATGGCAATTCAGATGGTGCTGTCAACTTCAGATCAATAAAACCTCAAAAAAAAAATCGGCAAAACCATAAATGGATAAATCTTTAAACAGTGAATAAATCTTTAGTCCAAATATATCTGTTTGTCAATAATAAATTATGAGTGAAGACAGTCCGAGGTACTTTGATCTGAAGCCACCGGAAGTGCCATTGTCCATAAATATGCAGAGCCCGGACTTCGAGAAATTAACATCCGCTGAAAAATTGAACGACAGCTCCTACAGGAGTTTGATCTATCGGACATTCCCGAACGAGCCGATTTGCACGTGCTCCAAAGATCCTCGGTTCCGCGGAAGAACTTCCGGTAGAGACTGCCCCGGAAATTGCAAGAACAACTGCTGCAGGAGAAATCAGTCAACCGCAGAGGTAAAGAACAATGGTGACTCCTGTGGAAGTCGAAGAGGTGGGGATGACAATAGGACCCACTGTCCATTGCAAAAGGTCAGACTTCGTGGCGGTGGTTGCGAAGATTTATACCGGAAGTGGGAGGACCTGGACAACTCGAGAATTCCGAGATTCGATAATCCCCTCAACTGCTCCCCATCAAATTATATTCCCAATTATTATTACACCAGCACTGAAAATTTCTCCTCAAAAATTAGGAATCCCCTGGATGCCACGAGGTGCCGAGCTAATCCCAGAGGATGTGGGGAGGGTCCCTGTATTGGAGCGGATTGTTTCCTGCGGACGTTGAGAGAGACTCAGGAGTTTGTCGACTCCCTGGGGAAGACTCCGGGACTTGCGGGACTCGGGTTGGAGGATCCGTCGGAGAGTCCTTACTTTAGGATGAAAGAATTGGCGTTGGAAGAGGTTGAATCGGTTCCTATTGAGGGTCCGAAGATGAATAAAAAATGTGCCAGGGGTCACGGTCACCAGAGGAACCAGAGAGGAGACGATTCGATGGTCATCAAGACCAAGCCCTTCACATTGGCGTCAGCCGCCAAAAGAGACCCGTTTTCAGGACTTCCTCCGCTCTCCTCCAACCCTTTATCCTATAACCTCGAGAAATCTGAAGAGCCTCCAGAGGATGGTATGGGTCCTTGCGGTGAGTCCTGCTGCAGGTCCCGACGGAAGAGGAAGCCGGTCACTCCGAGTTCCCACGAGATCGTGAAGTCCAAGGAGAAGGAGAGAAGAGGTTCCAGGAGAAGCTTCCAGCAGAAGAGGCTGAAGGGACGGAAGAATCGGGGAGTAATTCCAGTTAACACCGGTGTGGAGTTGAGGGACTCTCGGAGGAGAATTAAATACGTCTATCTGGCTGGTGATAGCTATCCCGGGTTGACCATCGGCCACAAGCACTGCAGCATCCCCAGGAAGAGGGTTCCTGCTAAGATGGGGTGGCTGTGGAACGAGCATCCGACCTCAGGAAGGCTCAAGCCCAGGGTTGGATGGCGCCCTGGCGCTCTTTCCCGCACCTTGAAGGAAATCATCAAGGAGATTAGGGCGGGGGCATTGGAGGACTCGCGGTCTCGGTCCGCTCACTCCAGGAGCAGATTGAAGAACCGGAGTCAGACCTCCATGAGGAAGACGACCTCCAAGAGGCTGGACGAGGAGGAAGAGGAGCCACCGCCAACTCTTCACATCCTCAGGCGGGATGGTACCTATTATGTCACCATGTATCCTATTAAACAGGAGACCATGGAGGTACCTCAGCTGGAGGAACCGATGAAACCGCTCCAGTTCAAGATCGTCAAGGATCGGGATGACTCCGACAGTGGGAGTTCCACGGCTTCTGACATCGAGATCGAGTTCTCACCACCTGCTGCCGTCAATAGGTACAGGAGGCAACCAGACGTCGTGCATGTCGATATCCAGGTCAAACAGCAGGAGATTATCGACGCCTTCAAGGACGAGGGGGAGAAGAAGAAGGAGAAAAAGGGAAAGAAGGGAAAAAAATAGGAGAAATAGGGGGACATCAGCAGGAGTGATTGATCAACAATTTTAATTCATTGATTAGTTTATCGATGACGATAATTTCTGAATAGCAGACGAAAAATTAAAAATTGTGTAATCAAAAAAATCGAAGAATAATCATTGCAATAAATTACACTTTTTTTTTTAATTTGAATTTAAATATTTTCGCGGGAATTTCTGATTATGATTTCTGCGTTGCCGACGGAGTTGAAGTGGAAGAGGAAAAACAAAAAAATGGCGATGAAAAAACAAAAGACGAGTGAAAATCAAAACCAATAGAAAATTTTAATAATCTTTGGAAAAATCATCCACAATGGCCACCAGCATTTTGACCAAAGAGGATTGACTGAAGTATTGGCTCAGTTCTGGGGGTTTCAGTGACCCCAGCAGCATCGTAGTATTGCACCCCAAGAAAGGGAGGGTGCAACACGCAATGCTGGGGTGTCCATCAAGTCGACGGGGTGAATTTTATTTTCTGCAGTAGGAATGCTCTTTGTTTTTTATTTATTGAACTGAAATTTAGCCGACTGTAGAACGTGTGAAAGGGGGAAACATTTCTTGTGTAATTTCAATAAAAAAAATTATTCAATATGTTGTACATATACCACTAATGAATTTATTATTTATAAATAAGCGCGATGTCCTAGCGGTAACGTGCTCGACTGGCACGCCGGCGGCCCGGGTTCAATCCCGGCATCAGTAATTTTTTTTTTTTCAAAATAATTTCAATTTTTTTTTTGTTAACGACAAATCAATTGAAATATTGTTTAAAAACTGAATATTTGATAATCGGGGAGATATGCAATGAAATTGAACAATTTGACATTTTTAAAAACGAAAGTTTTGCAATATATATACTCCTAATGAAATTTTATTATTTAAATAGTGCATTATCCTAGTGGTAACGTGCTCGGCTAGCACGCCGAAGGTCCGGGTTCGATCCCGCCATCATTTATTTTTTTTTTCAAAATAATTCTAATTTTTTCTTTTGTAAATGGCAAATCCATCGAAATATTGTTTAAAACTTGAATAGCTCTTCGATTGTCATGTTCCCCTGATACTTTTTCAAAAATTCCGAATTTTTCACTTTCAGTGAAAATTTCAGTGAATAACTCCTTGATTGTCATGTTACCCTGATACTTTGTCAATAAATTCGAATTTTTCACTTTCAGTGAAAATTTCAGTGAATAGCTCCTCGATTGTCATGTGCTCCTGATACTTTTA
>NW_011887831.1:321663-369162 GCF_000806365.1 Fopius arisanus
GAACCCGGGCCGTCGGCGTGCTAGCCGAGCACGTTACCACTAGGATAACGCACTATTGCAATAATAAAATTTCATTAGGAGTATATATATTGCAAAACTTTCGTTTTTAAAAATGTCAAATTGTTCAATTTCATTGCATATCTCCCCGATTATCAAATATTCAGTTTTTAAACAATATTACAATTGATTTGTCATTAACAAAAAAAAAATTGAAATTATTTTGAAAAAAAAAAAATTAATGATGCCGGGATTGAACCCGGGCCGCCGGCGTGCCAGTCGAGCACGTTACCGCTAGGACATCGCGCTTATTTATAAATAATAAATTCATTAGTGGTATATCTTCAACATATTGAATAATTTTTTTTATTGAAATTCTACAAGATATGTTTTCCCCCTTCCACACGTTCTACAGTCGGCTAAATTTCAGTAAAACAAATAAAAAACAAAGAACATTCATACTGCAGAAAATGAAATTCACCCCGTCGACTTGAAGGACACCCCAGCATTGCGTGTGGCGCCCTCCCTCTTTTGGGGTGCAATACAACGATGCCACGGGTAGATTTCAGTTGAAGTAATGAAGGACAATTGAGAGGCTAGTAGTGGCGTGCCATTGTCTTAGTGAAAGCCTCAAAAATTCATCGAGATAAAAAAAAATCGAGAAAAATGAGTGGACAAACGCAGGAGGAGAGGAACGCGATAGTCAGGAAGAAGATGATGGATTTGAAAAATGTCAAGGTGCAGGCATTGCCAAAGGATTCACCCTGGTTGAGACCGGTGCGTATAACATTTGTCCAGGATGAAAAACCCAAAAACTGGGATGTCTCGAGGATACACGACAGTGTTGCTATTATTGTTTACAACACCACGAGGAAGAAGCTGGTGTTTGTCAGACAGTTCAGGCCAGCAGCTTATTACTCCACTCTCCCAGAAAAACACCAGAGTGTCGATACAAAACAGTATCCTCCGGAGGCTGGACTGACCCTGGAACTGTGCGCTGGAATTATTGATAAGAATTTGCCACTAATTGAAATTGCCAGGGACGAGCTCAAGGAGGAAATCGGTTACGAGGCACCAGCGTCTGCTTTCGAAAAAATTATAACATACACGTGAGTTTATTAATGTAATGGGCAATTGGTTTGACCTTTTCCTCTGGAATTCACCGAGAAATAATTGCATTTGAAAATTTTTTACCTTGAAAAGACGTTTGGTCGTAATTTTATTAATTATCTGTCAATTGTTTCAGGGATATTGCAGCGACAACTGGTAGACACACACATTTTTATGTTGAAGTCACTGATGACATGCACATACATCCCGGTGAGTCTATCTTATCAATTCGAGGGAATTAAATTATAGAAAAATATGAAACCTTGAGAATCTTGATGATTACGTTGGAGAATTCAATTTTGCATTAAAATTTCCTCTCACGTTTTTCTCCGATCGACGATAAAATTTCTCCCGTTCTTTCCTGGACAATTAAATCAATGATAAAATTCATAATTAAAATGTTTAGGGGGTGGAGATGAGTCTGAGGGGGAGCTAATCGAAGTCGTCGAGATGAGCATTCCAGAAGTAATCGACTACATCTCATCAGGAAATGTTCAAAGTCCTGCAGGGTTTCTCTTCGGGGTGATGTGGTTTTTATCGAAGAAAAAGGATCGCTACACATGAAAAAAAAACTTCCACTCCTTAGATCAAATTTATTTATATACAAAAAAAAAGGATACCCACCAATATGTACACTTTAGCAAGAGAGTCGCTCCCAATTTCAAGAAAAACAAGGGATACTAGAGTTATTGTTCAACTTCGTCCTTCGAGAACTGCGAACTTACCCACGCAAGGCCCCATTTCAGATTCGTGAGCAAAAATTTCAGTGCCTTGGTCCACTGCTCTTCGGAGTTGAATTGAATCCTCGAAAAAAAAAAATAATCTCTAATTAATCAAATTGGACAGTTAAAAAAGGAGACAATTGCTCAAATTAATTTTTTTTCTCATTAAAATCTGATGTTTTCTCGCGAATCGCAATTCCCACTACTCTCGGTAAATAATACAGATAATTACAGATGAATATTGTAATGGAATATATGAAATAAAAAAATGTTGACTCACATAATGAATAATCAATTAATTGAAACATACTTGACAGAATAAGAATTCCCTGTTGCCGAATCCTCGATTTTGCCCCGATCCATTTTATAGGGCAGGCAGAATCCACTGTCTCCCTTCTCGACCTGTTCCTTGAACTGCTGGAGACAATCGAGAAAAGCTACCATAGCTGCATCGAATTTTGTATCCCACAGGAATTTAAATCCTCCACTTCCATACAACGGCAGCTCCTTCTGCTGATCCAGTACCTCGACGTAGCTGTGATTGCCAAATGGCACAAGGCGAAATCGTTGGAAGGTGAAATTCATCTTCCTGGCAAGTGCAGTGAGGAGCAAAGTTGTCTGACCCCAGGCAGCATTTATCTCACTCCAATCGACAGGTGCAGTGGGGAGACGTCCCAGTCTGAACGAATTTATCGTCCCAAAGTGTCCAGAGTGCCATATGTGAAATGTTGCGTTGAATACATTTGTTTTTTTCAGTCTTTCAAGTTGAGATGAGGCGTAGGCTAATTGGCATTCCAAACTGTAAGATTAAAAAATACCCCAGAGAAAATAAAAATTATAAAAAAATGTTTAATAGGAAATTTTATCGGCATTAAAGCAATTAGATTAAATTGATGGTGATACCTTCGACATTCGTCCTCAGCCAGGATGAGATCTCTCCTGTGCCTCGAGTACTCTCTCCAGTATCTCTTCTCCTCACTCTGCAATCTCTCCCTCTCCAGCTCCTGCTCTGCAATGGCATTCCTCGTGGCAGTCTCCTCCTTCCTCAAGGCCTCCAGCTCCTGGATCATCCTCTCCTCTTCAGCCTTGACATCAGCCAACTCCTTCGTAAGATTCTCCATCTCCATCAATTCATTTCCTTGCTGCTGCTGCTGCTCCACCTCCAATTTCTTCAGGTATTCGTTATAATCCGACCACTCGCTCTCAGTCATTCGCAGCTGCTGGTCCGTCAGCATCAGCAGACTGTCCGTACACTCGTCACACAATGGATGATCTGCTGCACTGCTACTGCTGAGAATATCGAATAGTGTAGCTCTCACCTGAAATGTCATTTCATCACCTCAAAGTGCTTTTAATTCCGGAAGAAATCCATTTAAAAAATTTCTCTAATCCAATTGGTAATCTTGTGGAAAATTTGAGAAGATTATTCTCGGAATAACTTCGACAGGAATGGATCTAGAGAGAAATATTATAGGTTTTATTCTGGGATATTGAATTCTCTGCTAAAATGTTCTCTGACATTTTTCTGTGAAGCTTGTTAATTGTTTTTATATCAATTGTGATTAGAATTTGAGTTTTACCCTCAGGTGATGGCTGAGACTCTCAGTCTCCCCCGAATCCCCAACGAGCATAAAACCATTAGTGCCATTTGCTGACTCGGTTAGTCTGAATGGAGGAACCAAGTGCTCAAGACTTCCACTCTGGGGCTCAATCTCCCCGACAACCTGCTGTTGAATTGGTACTGTTGATAAATTTAAAAATTTATTAAATCATCACCTGCTGAAAAAATCCACAAGAAACCAATTGCATTATTAAAAAACAATTAGTTTCAAAAATATTCCCGCCCCAATTAAATCACCCATTAATTAATAAATAATAAATAAATCCAATCAAATCGATAAACATTCCATGAAATATTGTATTTTTAAAACATCTCTGATGGCTGCCACGAATTGTTCTACATGAATAAAAAAAAAATCAGAGAGACGTAGACGTAAAAATCATTTCTCCAATTGTTCAATGACAATTCCCATGCAATTTATTCTCTGTACGAAACAAAATAAGAAATTACCCACGTGATAATTCAGCTAGTGTATGTTCTCCAAGATGACCAAAACTGGCGTCGAGTCTGAGGGGCTGGAGACACCTTTGACAGGAGAAACTGACATTGCTCTTTATATCTACCATTTCCGCACAAAAATTTAACCGATCGTGACGATTCTACGCCCCACGGTCCGATTTTCCAGTCCCTTTATTTATAAATGAAATGTGACGCTCCGAAAGTCGTCAGCTGATTTTGTTGTGCAAGGCAAATCGCAATGAGCGACGTGCGCAGCAGGGGGTGCGCACGGGATAGAAAAAAGCGGCGGGAATTTTTAAAGGAGATTTTCAACTTCAATCTCAAATCAATGTTTCTTTAGAAAAAACAATAATGAAGAAACAACGCAGTATTAAATTTTTTTTATTGTCAAGATAGAAACAATTACACGTCTAATCTCCTGATAAAACAATAAAAATACAATATTTATCATTAAAAGAGACTTACAATACTCGCTATGTACAATAGAAAAAAAAACTCGCACGTTCGATTAAATCGACAGCTGAGTTAATTCGAGTTAGCACAATCTTTAGTTGAATTTAAATCTCATGTTAATTGCATTAATATTTCTCCTGATGTGATAGAACGATTGAAACAACAAAAACACATGTCCTCCCCCATTTTTTTTTTAATAAAGTCGTGGTGATGACGTTGCGCAGTTTCGTTGGACAAATTTTGAATCAAAATAACTGATTAATCATTGGTACGAAGCTGAGCAACATGAGACGACTGTAATAAACAATTAATTTTTAATGAATCATAACAGTAACAGAATTTTGATGATTCCCCTGCCACACGACATCTTCATCGGTGTAAAGACAATTTTTTAATGAAATAATTGATTATTAATTTTCATTAACATTATAGATAAGTTTTGGCACGAAAATGTGTGACACAATGTTAACCACGTCGTACTGAGCCCGATTAGTATAAAAAATCATACATCTATATATATATAATATTTGTAACAATGACATAAATAAATAGGCTGTCGTACAGATGACCAGAGTGTGGTACTCTCTCGATAATTGTCTTTAGTTATGGCCGGCGCTTCGGTGACTCATAATGCAATTTATGAATAACGAAGGCTCTCAATAAACATTCGTCCGTTTATAATTTTTTTTTTTTTGTTATTTTTCTCAGCAATTTTCTCTAATACAATTATTTGGCAACAACGAATACAATTGACTCTCACAGCGAATCAAAGTTAGAGTCACGATCGCTGACCTGTGAACAGACAAAAAAATGTTCGATCAGTCGTGTAGTCAAAGACGATTGACTAAAGTAGAGACTCAGTTCTGGGGGTTTGAGTGTTTGAATGTTCCCGTGATACTTTTTTTTTGGTTAATAAAAAAAAAACCTCACCGCTCTGTCTGAATTATATAACGGCGTGTGCCGTAGTCTGAGAGTACTACCGAGGTCCCTCTCGGCAGTGATCGGCCCCTCGCTAGCGCTATCCCTGGCATCCCTGGTGTCCTTGGAGCCCCGGCTATTCGGCTTGCCAGAATTCTCCCCGTCGTCCTCAGCCAGTTCTAGCCCGATCAACTTCGTGGTCGCTTGAATAGTAGTGCCCTCGGAGGATCTCGCCAGAGTCAACCCACTATCCTGATAATCCGCGTTCCTCAAGGTCTTCAGGGTCGACGGCTCGAGGGTTCCCTCGCCAACAATCGACTCGTCATCAGCAGTTCGGGTGACGGTCGCGGAGACCTGGAAACCAGCGCTGACCAGGGCCCCATTGTTCGGTGGACTCCTGACAACCCTGATTGACTCCTCGAACTCCCTCTTCATGAACTCCTTCGTGGTGCTAGCGAGACTCTGTTTCCTGTTGCTCCCCTCAAGATAACTAATCAACTTGTGCTCATCAGCTGAGAATGACGTGATCGGCTGCTTGTACTGCCCCTGCATTGACCTGTACTTAGCCCTGGGTATCATGACACTCAATCCCCTCTGCTCGTCACCGCCGACCTCCTGAAACTTTTTCTTCTGATATTTTCCATAGTTTCTGCATTTCTGCGCTTCCTTGGGAGGAGCTGGTGGTAAAGGAGGCACTGGAGCATTAGCCCTCGGTGGAGGTGGTAAAACATGAGGGACATGATGAGGAATAGCTAGATCTGTCACACTCCCCTCGCTGCTAGTGTCCCCTCCATTGGCATTGGAAATCATGGCCCTCTTGTCTCCAGAAAGCCTCCCCTTCTTCAGTTTGTGTCCGGCGAGCCTCGGAGTCCTGAAGCAAGCGAGAGCCAGACAGACCCCCAGGAGTCCCAGAAGAATAGCCCCAGTCGTCACCAGGGCTATCAGTAGAACCTTGAGGTTCACCTGGCACCTCTGACCGCTGTGCCAGGGGAAGCATTCACAGACGTCCTGACCGTACGAATTCACCACACAGTGACCCTTGTTGTTGCACCTGTGGCAGCCCAGAGGTGCCTGTGAGCAGATCCTCCCAGGGTATGCCGGATTCTCAGACAAATCAGCCCAGCCTTCTTTGCAGGAGCACTGATAAGACCCTCGGATATTGAAACACGCGGCATGTGGTGAACAGTCGTGATGGGGTCCTCCCTCCTCCGAGCACTCGTCGAAGTCCCTGGCGTCGATCATCCCCAGATTCGTCGATGCAAGCACATTAGTTCCCCCCAGGGAATAATTACTCGACATCAGATACTTTTTCATCGTCTCCTTGAGTGTCTCCTCGTGGGCATTATCCGTCAATTGCACCCGGAACTCAACCTCAGGACGGCCCTCGGACTTCTTCAAACTGGTGATGTCCACTCCCCTGTAAATATCCCTCAAGTCACTCTGCATTAGAGTCCTATCCAGTGCCTCGCGTGTCGACGACATCAGCCTCTTGAATCCTGACGATGCCGTATTATTCAACATTTTCCTGATCTCCTCCCTACCCACTCGCTCCAGGGGAAGTTTCATGGTGTAAGTGTACGTGGGCTTGCAGGGACGATCAGGGAACATCCTGGCGAAACCAGGTCTGCAGACACATCGAGGATTGCCCCCGACAGTGGCACACATCTCTGACTTGAATCCTCGACACTCGGGTTTGCACTCCTGGGGCTTGGGAGCGTGAGAGACTGATGGTACCACTGGTGCTCCGAGGATTCCACCGGACAGAACACGATGGATTTCATTGCCAGCTGGATCCTGCTCGTCCCGGGATACCTCCTCCTCAGTTCCATACTCCGCCTCGACCTCCTCAGCCCCCGGATCCGGTGGATTCTGATCGGACATCACCACGAAGATCGAGTCCAGGGTGTCCGGTGAATTGTACGTATCGTAAACACTTGCTGTCGACTGCGCTGACTGTAAAACCGTTGTCACCGATGTCACCACGACACTCGTAGGACGAAGAAGAGTCTCCGTGACTGTTTCGACGATGGTCGAGGTGATGGTGCTCGTCAGGAGGAGAGTCCTCGTCGTTGGAGGCGAACCAACAACGGATGTCTCTGTTCTCGTGACTGTCAGTGTCTTAAAGTGAGTGACAGCCTTGGGTTTTATCTCGGTGAAGCTCTCATGGACGGACGACTTCCTCAAAGACGTGATATCGATGTTCCTAGTGGTAGTGGTGTTCGAGAGTACGGTGAAGTGGCCAAGAGACTTGGTCGGCGTTGGGGATATCCTCGAGGTGACACCCTGTCGACTTCCTTCGATGATCACTGGCTTCCTGGGGCCAAACGGTGAATTCACCCTAGTGATGTGAACCTGTGGTCTCACCGATGACGTCGTCATCTTCTTGGGAATGTCCCTGTGACTCGGCGATGTTCTGATCCTCGTCGGCATCACCAGAGTCGTCAGAATCTGCGTCGGCTGCACCGATACCTTTGACACCATCTGTCGTGTTTCAAAAGGTCTGACTGTGTAAACACTTATCAGCTCTGGTTTTCTCGTCTCGGTTATCGTTTTCATCAGGTCGGAAACGTCCACCACCACTGGAAGATCAACAGTACCATGAACTATTGGAATTGTCGACTCAATGTCCTGCATCACTGGGATGTGACTCGTGGCAACAGCTGTACCAATTTGAATGGATCCTGACACAGCGATTGCTGGACGAACAGTTGCTATCTCCATCCTGGAGGACTCGATGACAGGTGGTGGCACCATATCCTGAGACAGTAACTGCACCAGGTATGGACGGGACTTTGTTGGTCTGGGGTAGGTCGGTGGTACCATCGAGTAACTCGGTCGAGATGGCGTGGGTGGAGGAGGTGGAGGTGGAGGTGGAGGTGGGGTCTCTCCGACGACCTTGGAGTCCTTCAGGGGAATATACTTGGGTGGCTGGCGATTTTTCAGTGGACTAGAAGGCGCTGGAGGTGGCGACATCCCAAGGACATTTGTGTCTGCTGGTGGAGGCTTCAGGTCGCTGTCCTCTGGATTTTTTTGATCATTCACTGATGGTGGATTTGCTGGTGGTGGCATCATGTCCTCGGAGGGTACAGGATCTACTCTGTGATGACTCTGCTGGTTCAAATTTTGATCCTGATGAATCACTTGGTGATTTTGATAATTTTTTTGATGATTCTGTTGCTTCTGCTGATGCTGGGTCTTCGGTAGCTGAAGATTATCATCTTTCAGGGCGAAATTCGTTTGGAATGCTGTCTCCAGGGTCTCAGGTGCCTTCTCCTTGGTCACATGAATCACTGGCATCACGATTGGTCGTGATCTGTGATCATCATGATTTTTGTCTGAGGTAATTACCACTGGTCGAGGCACTGCTGGTGGTTTCGTGATGATGTGGGGATAGGCCGGATGGGGTCGAGGTGGAGAGATATCTGGATTCCTCAGGGTCTCTGTGCTGATGTATTTTTTGACTTCTGGGGGATTCGTTGGGGCCTTAAAGTAATTGGGTATCTGCGTCAGATTCTTTCGATTTAAATAACTGGTGTCTTCGTTCCAGTGACTGGGAGGACGCGCATGACCTCCTGGTGGAAGGACCTCGGGCTCTGTCCTCCTGGGAGGCTCTGCTGGGGGCTTCAGATCGATGGTGTCGTCAGGGGGATATTCGTAAGAGGGGTTCGAGTCGAATTGAGGTATTGGAATTCCCTGAATCACTTCGTAGTCCTCAGGGCTCTCCTGATGATGCTCCACAGGTTCTCCATTTTCTTGATCCTGATTGGCGCCAGGGGTTTCCTCCTGAGAATTCTCCTGATGAAGTGGTAGCTCTTGAGCTCCTGGGGAGACCTGAATCTCGTAATCGTAGAAGTCTGATTGCTGGGCGTTGGAGTCCTCAGGAGGGGAGGGCTCTTCAGTCGATGGAGATTCTTCCCGTGGAGTCACAGGGTGACTCTCCTCGACGTGGAATATTGGAGAGGACGAAGGAATCTCTTCTGCCTGCACCTGCTCTTGTCCATGTCCTCCTCCCTCTTCTTTCTCTTGTTCCTGGAAGACCTCATGCTGATATTGTAAATGCTCCTGATGTTCCTGGTGATCCTGCTGTTCCTGACGAACATCGTGAGCCTCTGTCCCATTATAGTACCCCATGGGCCTGTCCTCAGACTCCTCTGCCTCAGAATCAATACTCTTCTCCGTCTGAGTGCCAGACCAGCTCTCAGGCTCATCATCACTCGGTAAAATTTGTCCAAAGCTCTGAATTTCAGGTGGACTTACCTCCGGTGGCAGCTGCACCACTTGAGGACGAGGAGGTGACACCACATGGTGATGATGATGATGAATATGAGTGAGAGGATTCTGATATCCAATACCACCATTGGGCAGATCATCTTTATCGCTCATCTTGTGAATATCACTGGATGGATACTTGGGTGGCTGCCTTCCAGGGAACTTTATCTTACCCCCAGGATATGGTCTCCTCACAACTGGTCTGGGACGATGAATAACTCGATTCTTGTACCTGTCGTTCTTCCACTTCTGCCTCAGTACTTCGTTCTCCAGTGTTTTATTAACCTTCTCGTGATTATGATAATTAAATCGATGGAAATGACTGGGATGATCCAGACCTGGTGGTTCACTCCTCCTGGGTGGGAGGTGCTCAATCCCCGTGGGTTTATGATACATCTCCCTGGGAGGTGGTGGAGGTGGTGGCGACAAGTCCACGTAAATCGAGCCCTGAGAATTGTGAGGCCTCAGGTGAAGATTATCAGGTGAATGATGCACCAGAATTTCGGTGTGCACGTGACCCTGACTCTGTCCATGGATATCAGGCCTCTGAATCAGTCGTATGTCCGAAGGTGTTTTCTCGGGTTTGACGATGTCATAAAAATTACCCTGAATTTTTGAATTGGATATCGGGATCGTTTGGACATAATTATTCCCAGGGGATTTGAAACTAGGACTTGGTGGTGGCAGCATGAAGTGGGAGATACTCTCGTCGTTTCTGTCGAAATTTGATCCGACCTCGGGCTCGGGATAGGGCGAGGGATCGTCGAAGTACTGTCCACTGATGTGGGGCTCGCTGGTATCGCCAAATATGAGGGCCTGAGTGCCACCCTGGGGTATTACGACATTGGCAACTTGACTGGGTTGAATATTCACGAGAAGAGGCTGTCCTGTTGATCTGTCGATGACGTGTGGTACCTGGTGAATAATTGGCTCGGGCTCCTGGAGTTCTGGGGGTTTCAGGGAGATCTGCTCACCCTGGAGCCTCTCCAGAGAGTCCATTGTCGCCAGAGGATCCTTCTGGGCCCAGGGTCTTGTCTCCTCCGGATGATAAACATGAGGATTATCGATTCTCGATGGAGTTGGCTGGGGAGAGGGTGGAGGAGGTGGGAGAATGATGGGATCCTTGGAACTCCATGGTTTTCGTGATTTATCTGCCAGCCATTGGGGCTCCTTGTGGTTTATATTGGGATTGGCGTATTTATTGATGTTTGGTCTTCCGGGGGGCCTCAGCAATGGATCGTTCTCCAGGATGTCGTGTTTGGAGGACGTTCTGGGGGGAATTTTTTTGTTGAGAAGATCGGAGATTTTCTTCTGGGGGTGATGGGGCTTCTGCTCGTCCTCGTGTGGAACTTCCAGCACCTCCAAGACAGGGTGCACTGGAATATTTGGAACTGAGACTGGTGGAGGCTTCAGTCCACCCACTTCTTGATCTTCGTACGTCTGCGGAGGCCTAGGTGACAGCTTTCCTGGCTTTCCAATGATCACGTCACTGTTTGCGGTTATTATTTCACCTGGAGAAATGGGGATACCGTCTACGAGACTCGCTGCAACTTTGTGGCGTGTCTCGGGGATGAAATTGGGATTTGATAATTGAGTCACGATGTTCTGACTCTCAGCTGTTTCGATGTCACCGGCGAATTCTGAGACTGGGATGTAGATTGGAGAACGTTGTGTTGTTATTTGGTTGGGGGACAGGTTGACGTTGGAGATTGGTGGCGCTGGAGTGCTAGGGAGGGCTGTGTCGTTCCGTCGAGGGTTTGGAGACGGTTTGCCCTGCAGAAGCCCTGCCATCGCTGTGATCACTGGACCCAAGGCTGACAGGCCATTAATACCTAGGGAACCCAGACTCAGGAGTCCTGAGACTGGACGCTCAGGGCTTTCCTCAAGATCCGCCTGCACCTCGTCTGTCTCAGAGGCACTCGCCTCCGAATCCTCCATATCCTCATTCTTGTCGCTGTCTTCTGAACTTGCCGGGTGGACACCAGAGTCCTCTGGGACTTCACTGGTGTTCTCCGCGAGTTCAGGAGAAGCTGTTGGTGAGGGATGACTGGTGGTGGTGGAGGGATATATCTGGTCGTCATCGTCGAAGAAGATAATGGTCGAACCAGTGACAATATTCTGAACAGGATCAGATCGATGAGTCGTCGTCAGAAGATTCATGTACCCCGAATTGAGAAGACTAGGGGCGATGGACTCGGTGACGACATTCTCCACCACATGAGATCGAGAGGAAATCGTCGTAGAGGTCTCACCATCTGCCCCAGCCTGAAGAAGAGTCGTGAAGTACGTGAAGGTGGTGAGGTAAGTTTTCGTGGCGAATATCTTGATGGGATCGGAATTGGCTGTTGATGTCATCGGGACAGCCTCCTGGGGCGTCGTCTTCTTCGAGACTTTCTCCACGGTAACGTCTGTCGATGTGGCAACGTTTGTTCTTACCACTGGTGTACCTTTTTCCAGGTAAGTGTTGGCGTAGGTATACGTGATGTAGTACGTTTTCATTATGTCAGTCAAGGAGTCGTCAGGATTGTCCAGAGCTGTGAGAGTCGTCGTCACGCTCGTCGGACGTGGTGGAGGTGGCACTGACTCGGTGATGATCAACTGAAATACAATTGATACAATTCATTCAAGAAAATGTCCTATTGGCAAACTCAAAGAAATTGTTATCAGATATTTACTCGTGTAATCGTATCACTTGTCGTCTCAATCTTTGTCACTCCGTCCTCGACGAACGTCTTCTCTAGAAGTCTCGTACTGAGGTAGGTATTCGTCTGAGCTGGTGGATGAGTCTCCGAGGGCTCAAGAATCATGTCCAGATAATGCTGGGGGGCTGTCACTGTATTGGCAATCACCTTTTGACTACTCCCCAGGGCGTCATCCGCGTTGGGATGCTCCGCGTTAAGAGTCAGGTAGGTGTACGTTGTCTTGAAGACTTCTGTCCTCAATGTAGGTGATGCCTCCAGGGTGACAGCAGCTGACTCTGACCCGGGCTTCCTGTGCCGCTCTTCTATCGCTGTATTTGCCACAACCTGGACAATAAAAAATTAAATAAAATATATAATTCATCTCCATTAATTGACAATTAATCATGAATTCTCGGGTGGTGAAGAAATTCACCTGCTGATCAGTTGACACAATAGTCGTTCCATCCTTGGTGATGGTATTCAAGTACGTGAAGGTTGTGGTGCATGTTTTAGTGACAAACTCATTGGGATCCTCCTGAGGCATCATCATCACGACAGCATCAGAAAGTGTCAACGTCGGCTGGGGATTGGCATTCTCCCATCTCAACGCCGGTGTCGGCCCAGCAACGATTACCTCCACACCATTGGACATCACCCTGGTCGCCAGATTGAGGCGTCTACCCTCATCGTGGATTTTTAATCCTACATCTGAATCTCCTGGTGCATCACAACCCACATTAATAATCCATTATCATCCTGACTGAGACTCTTACAGGGATTCCCGCCATGTATTATTAATCAAAGAAACGCTCATTCATGATGAAGAATAGTTTATATACAACTGAATCCCGATCAATATTTACAATAAAATATTTACATTATTCCAAGTGATTAATTGAAGACGAGAGATGGAAGAGAGGAAATAGTTTCGTGGTAAAATGTTGAATACATTTTCTTTGAATTGTCCAGAGAAAATAAATCACGAAGAGGGGGATATACTCACCGATAGCCCGATGATGATTCATCGTCCTGGAGCTCATGGAGTCCATGGTGGTGGATGGGGTAATTGTTATGGGAACAGTGAGTGTCAGTGTCGTAACGCGGGGTCTGACTGTGGTTGATGATGTCACCTGTGTCTCCAGTCCATTTAATTTTGTCACAACGTACGTGTAAGTTCGCAATCGTGTGGACGTGACGACTGTTTCAGAGAAGACAACTGTCGGAGTTGCCTGGAGGTCTACCTGGTGGTGACTAAGCTCAGAGGGTACGACTGGTATATTGAGACGCGAGAGGGAGAGATAGAGCTCGTCCGAGAGGCCAGCCTCGATCTCTTCGGGGGAAGGCGACGAGGAGACGACAGTCGTGGTGTTGGTGAAATCGTGTCTAATTAATGTGGGAGTTATCTCCTCGGTGGAAATCAATGCCTCGAGGGGAATTACGGTGGGAATTTCAGAATCAGGTGTGAGGGTTGGGGATATTTCGAGGGAGGACTCCAGGGGGACTACTGTCAAATCATCAGGTGATTGAGTTGATGTGAAACTGTGCGTTGGGATTGACTGTTCGATGGAGTCCTCAATGTCCGTTGCTTTTTCATTTATGTCCTCCTGGTCTTCCTTCTCATCATTTGATCGTTCATCTTCTTTATTTTGTTTTTCTTCTTCCTTTTCTTCAGCTTTTTTCACTTCTTCTATTTGTTCTTCTTTTATTTCTTCAATATGATGTTCTTCGGCATTTGTCTGCTCTTCTCCTTTTTGTTCCTCTTCCCTATTTTTTTCTTCTTGTATTTCTTCTTGCTTTATTTCGTCATCTTCTTTCTTCACTTCCTCTTTATCTTCTACTTCCCCTGTCTCCTCACCCTTCACCTCTTTCTCTTCTTGTTTTCCTCCTTTCAGATTTACTTCATCGCCCATGCCTTCTTGTTGATTTTCTTCCTCTCCTTCATCACCTTTCTCTTCATCCTTTCCTTCTTTCACCTTTTCTCCTCCTCTATCATCTTCCGCTGACTCTTCAACACTACCAGGAGTCGTCGTGGGTTTGTCAGTAGTCCCTTCAGCTTCCTCAGTCATCCCCGTCGGTACCGGATCTTCAGAAACAACTTGCGGTTCAGTGGTCATCTCCAAAGTCATACCATCACTCTCCGTCACTTCTTCAGGTGGTTGCGTGTGTTCTTCATCCACTCCCTCATCCTCTTCATCATAATCCTCATCCTCCGAAGCCGGAAAGAAGAAATGATCCGTTATTATCACCGGAGTAGATTCCGTGGTGCTCTGAAGATGATCAGTCTTCCCCTCGATCTCCTCAAGTTCTTTGCTAGCCTCAAGAGAGGTGACTTGATCAATATCATTCACCGACTCGCCATCATTCCGGGGTGTCGTCACCTCCTCCTCATAATCCTCATCTTCGCCAGGACTCGCAATCCCATAGAATCCTGTTGTAATAATAGCAAATGTCGGAGTCGGTGTAATAATCGGTCTCACGTTGACGAGTTTCTTCCTGACAACTCGTCTCGGAGTAGTCTTGGGCTCAACCCTCACCGTTGGCCTCAGTTTCCTCGTCCTCGTGATCGTCACTTTATGCCTCTTCGGCGTATCGAACTCCTCATCATAATTCTCATCATAATTCGAAAAATGCCGAGACCTAGCTGCCAAACTGCGCACCCTTGTGACGACGATTCGTTTCGGGGATGATGTACGCTGGGGTTCATCAATAATCTCGGGTTGTCCGGTATAAGGAACAATCGGTCGACGCCTGACAACGGTATACTTGTGCTTCTCCGTGGTTTTGACCACCGGAATCCTCACGACTTTCCTCCGAAAGCCAGAGTAATCCACCAAATCAGCATCAAACTCATCGATCGGATACTTCTGACCGAAGAAGAACTCGCCGTTGGGCTCATCTGAAATGATCGAGCCCTTTTCCTCTTCTTCACAATTATTAAATTTGTGTCAATCACCAAAAGGGGTTCCTTTACCTCCGTTAAGGGGCAAACAAGCTAAGGCAGCGATAAAAGCGTAATGGTTGTTTCCTTTCAACATTCCCAAATTTCTGTTCTGTAGCTTTTGCTTTGTCATCGTATCATCGTCATCAACTGACAACGAATTATCAGCTGTCGTGTGGGCGCGCGTGCGGCGGGGGGAGGACAATTCGGAGGGAATCGGTACTGCATTCCAATTTGTTAATTGATTAATATTAGACAGAGAGGACAGGAGAGAGATGAACACAGAGATAAAAAGCTTCTAGGTCCTAAATCAAAAAAGTCACGACACTAGGGAGATATTTCTAGATGTGAGAAGACATGATTCTAGATAATTTATAGTTGACTCCAGAAATTTCTTCTCTATCGTCAGGACTTTGATTTCACCGTGAAGAAACATTTTCTCTCTGTGAAGAATTCGACGAGTGATTTAAACTTTGAAGGGAGTATTAATTCTTAGTTATTTGAGCCTTGAAGCTGAACACATTCCGTTGGAAGATGTTCAGCTCCGAGTATTGTCTTAATTAAATTGACGGATTGTGTTGGAGTTGGACAGGGAATTCAGGCACGGATAGACGTGGAGATGTGCCGTCCTACGTCACCCACAACGCTCTCGAGACTTTGTGTTGGGGAATGAGCGTTGATAGGCTCTTCACTGGGGCTCAGCCTGCTCAATTCTCCCCCAGCACTCCCCATCGACGGAGGTATCGACGCTTGGAGTTGAACATCCCGGCGTCTCCTGGAGGCAGTCGACTCCTCGCCAACACGCACCGTTGATAAAATGGTGCTGAACTCACCGGGTCTTTTACCAGAGACATAGAGCGTCACGACGCTGGACTCCGGGCTCTCCTTCTTCTGCATTTTAGCTCGTGGTTTGACGGGTTTTTCAAATTCCTCAACGTCGGATGACTCCTCCTCGGGTCTATAGTCGAGATCGGCTGGCTGGTACCGGCGCTCAAGCTCCCCAGGTAGAGAATTGCTCTGGGTGAAGATCGGAGCAGCTGCGAAGAGAGGATCATGCACCTGCTGTGGGAACTGTGAACCCTGGGGCTGTTGCTGCAGCAGCAGAAGGAGCGAATTGAGATTGGCATTTGGAAAAGCAGCAGTCGGAGTCACCACTACTGTATCAGTGATAAATTCCGTTGCGGTGATGACGTCGGTAGATGAATCAGTCAATGTCGTGAAGATCTCTTTTCCCCGGAAGGTCAAAGGAATGACAGTGCTTCTCTGTTTCGTAATAGTGGTGACGTAGGACGTCGTTCTAGTGCTGAAGGTTGTCGTCGGAGTGGCATCCACTGGTGCAGCGCTCCCCCCGAGGAGTGCGTTCTGTCCACCGAGTTGTCCAAGAAGCAGCTGAGACAACAGAATATTGGCGAGAGGTGCATTGCCACCTGTGAGTGATGCCGGGATCGTCGACACGACGTTCTCCACTGAGTAGATCGTCGAGGGAACGATGAGAGATTGAGAGACTCTCCTTCCACCGATGGTCGTCAGGGTGTGAGAGACTCGACTGGTGGGAGTCGTGTGCAGGAGGAATCTCGTCACTTCCGTTTGGCCATTGAGATTCACTGCAGACGACTCCGATGCAATCACCAGGAGAGGAAGTCCATCCCCACCGTTAACCGTATTGTATCTTTCAGGTCCCAGGACCTCGATGCTGGGGCTCGCGGTGATGATGCTCCGGTGCTCTGTCAGGCCATTCGTGAATATAGGGATCGTCGCCTGGGTGGGGACGTAGTGGGTCACGGTGATGGTGCCGTCGTCCTTGAAGGAGAAATCTTCCTTGGACCCTCGGCCTCTTTGAGGTACTCTTCTACTCGTGCTCCTTCCACGAGTCGGGGCTCTCGACGTCGAGGCTCGACGGTACTCTCCAGACTCCGTCCTCCTCGTGGGCGTGCGCACCCGTGGGCTGTTGGTTCCCCTCAAATTGTTTTTAGACGCCACTGACGTCCTCTTGTAGCCACTCGACGACTTCTCCCTCAGCGTGAACTGTCGGCCTGACGCCGTTGTGGGTGTCGGCTTGACCCGGGGATTCGCCGGTCGTCTTCGGGACTTGGAAGCCTCCGAGGATTCACCCGATGAGTACTTCTCACTACTGGTTTTGGGTAATGGACGAGCTGACGAAGTCAAGGGTCTTGTCCGTCCATTGAACGGAGACGCTCTGCTTGTTTTGAGAGACTCTTCGGCGGCATCCACGTCCAATCTGTCCTCCGCTGACGCCACAGTTCCAGGTCTTCTATACCTAGTATTCTGGTAGGAGCGTAGCTGACTTGCCTGACGCCTGACTCTCCTCCTGGGACCACTGAATCTGTTCCCGTAGGCGAGTCTCTGCGGGGCGGGAGTTGTCGTAGCGATTCGTCTTCTCTTGCTATTTTCGGATCCCTCATAGTCGTTGTCCACGATCTCCTCGACTGGCCTCTCGTCGTCGAAACTCTTTTCAGTGATACCGGGCACCTGTGTCGTCTCATAATTCTCTTCTTCGGGATCTGTCGTCGGTTGATTGATGAAGTTACGAGGAGGGAACAATCGGTTTCCCCGTAATCTGTTACCCGGAGGTGGAGCGTTCAGGGATCGAGCATTTGACGCTCTCGATGGGGGCTTTGGAGTTGTAGTTGTTGTTCTCCTGGTTGGCGGAGGTCCTCGTGACAACTGATTCGGTCTTCTAAATCTCAAGAGAGGATTGGTCGACCTCCTGGAGGACTCTGTCGTCGTCTTCACTGGAATCGTGGTGATGGTCTCTCCGAATTCGTCGTCGATCGTGGAATAGGGCGTCTCATCGGTGACAAACGTGGTAGCAGTGAACTCATTGGCCTCATCATCCTGATCGTCAGTCCTAATGGATTGCGTTGGATTCGCTGATTGCGGAGACCTGAGGAGAGTCGACGATGGTCTGATGCCACCCCTGAAGCCTCTAGAGGACCCTGGGAAGCTCGAGCTTGACGATCCTCTGATCAACGGCCGAGCGGATGACCCTCGAATGGAACTCGGGCCGCGTCGATTCACTGAGAACGTTGGGGAAGGGACAATTCTCGATTGCTGACGTCCTCTGGAGCTGGCAACGACCGAAGACGCTTGTGGTACTGCACTCGACCCTCGTCTTCCTGAAAATCTTCTGGATGAGTTGATTGGCCCAGCAGCTGCTGCCGATGGGGTCGCTCTGCCCCGCGATGACGCAAACCGATTACTCTTAGTCCCAGCGAGTGTTGCTGTTATCGTTGGGGTGATGTCAGTCCTGGTGATGGTAGTGGCTGCTTGCGCTCCCTTCCTCTTCGGATTGAACGTCGGTCTGCTTCTCGATAAAAAGGGACGGATCACAGGAGTAAAGGTGCGCTTGCGACTGGAGAATGTCAGCCTCGACTTCTTCTTCGGCTTGCCATCCTCGTCCTCGTCCTCGTCCTCATTCTCGTCCTCGTTCTCCTCGTTCTCCTCTTCAATATTTCCGTCATCATCATCGCTATTGTTCTCTGGTATTGATGACTGAATGACAGCTGGAGTTGGCGACAGCAGTCCGGGATTTCTGGTAACGTCAGGAGACGATGTCGCGGTTGGAGAGATCCTATCTGTCGCTCCCAGGAGGTAACTGGAGGTGCTCTCGATGATCTGCGCATACCTCCCTTCAATATTCGTACCGATAACCTTTGACTGATAGACAATCGTCGATCCATTTGTCTCGATTTGTCCCTTGATCAGCCTGACGAGACCTGTTCGATGACGCTCCTCCGTCGGCTTCAACTGCAATTTTTTGTCCGCGTCGATTCTCGTGCTGGAAGTGCTCTCGATGACCTTGGCATAGAGTCCATCGATCAGAGTCCCCAGTTGACTCGTCGTGAAGTAGACGGTAGTCACCTCATCAGCATCAACAATGCTCCCTTTATTAAGTGACAGAATTCCTGTTGGAAGAGCCGGAGTAGCTGATGACGTCGTGTAAACAGGCACAGCCGTCGGCGTTGCCTGGGACTCAAGGCTTGTCGTGCTCTGCACCACTTGCGCATATAGACCGTCAATGTAAGTCCCATAAACTTCCGTCTTGTAATGCGTCGTCGTGCCATCAGCAACAGCACTAGACCTAACCGTCGAGATGAGACCAGTCTTTGGTTCTTCAGGAACCTTCGTCGGTGTTATTTTCACCGTTCTAGCCTTCTCCTCAGTCTCCAACTCCTGGACCTTTGATACCGCCGGGCCAATCGCTCTGCCCGTCGCCTTCAGCACTTCTCCGGGATATGCGACACTCGTGATTGTCTCCAGCCTGGAGTTCAAGACCGTCTCATTACCGATGTACGACGTCGTGAAGTACGTAAAAGTAGTGTAGAATGTTGTCGGATCCGAGCTAATAGTAGAGCTCTCAGTCTGAGAAATTGTGTCGTCGGGTTCAGTTACTGCGTAGACGATATCCTTTTCAGAAATCGATTTGTCGTGCTGCATGACTTCATTATCAGTGATTGCCTTTTCGGTTTGATCTTCATCGTCGGCTGTATCCGGTCGGTAAGTCATTATGACGCCTAGCTGTACCGTTGGGGTAGGTGATACTCCAGGTGTCACAACGTTGCTGACGGTTTCCTCTCGGCTTGTGGTGATGGTATCTCCGCCTTTGTAGAACGTCGTCCAGTATGTGAAAGTCGTGAAGTACGTAACTGGAAGAGTGCTGGTGGGTTCCATCTCCACGGCCGGCGTTGGTCGAATCGTTTCCGTCACGATGTTCGTCACAGTCTGAAGCCGCGACACGACATTGCTTGCGTCTCCTTTGTACATTGTCGTGAAATAAGTGAACGTCGTATAACTCGTTCGCAAGAGAAGCGTCGGTGCGGGCTCCACGTCGTGATGATTCGACTCCGAAAGTTCCTGATCATCGAACATCGATCCCGCATTTCGTTTGTCCATCGACGGCTCTAGGACAGGACCGTCGCTAGAGCTGGAGGAAGACACGACGTCGGTGATCATCGATCCTAGGACCTCGCCGTCCTCAAAGGACTGCTCGGTGACTTCAGCTGGTACGTCAATAATCGTCGGAATCGTCGTGGGTTCTTCAGGGGGTGGAGTCGTCGTTTGGACCGTCTCCTGCACCTTTTTGGCGACCTTCCGAGCCTCTTCCTGGGACTTCTGCTTCTGTAACGCTTCCAGGTAAGCCAGGATCTCTGGTGGTGGAGCTGGTTGACTCTTTGGGGTCGTCGGAGCTAGCACTTCTGATGGCGTTGGAGATGCAACAGCTGTCGGCTCAAAGGCCTCTGTCACGATGTTACTGAAAACTTCGGTACGCGTTTCGATTTCCGTCTCATCATCCACGAAAATGGTCGTGAAGTACGTGTATGTTGTAAAGTACGTCTTGGTCTCGGCCTTCAGGGTTTCCGGAACGAGAGAGGACACTGGGCTTGGCTCTAGCTGAGACACAACATCGACGACCTCTTCATCATCCCTCGGGGTCGTAAAACTAATTTCTGTTGTAGTGTCTTCGGTTGTGGTCGGGAAGTCTTCGGATGTCTCGATCAAACCAGGAACTGTTGTCTTGGAGATCTCCTGAACTTTCGTCGGCGTTATAACCACATCATCATTGAAGAGACCAACGACATCCCCTGAAATCCCGTCAGGACCAATCGTCTGAGTGACGACATTCGTTTCAACGACTTCACGACTCGAAACGCTCGATGTGCTCTCTTGGAAAAACGTCGTCAGGTAAGTATATGTGGTGTACAGAGTCTTAAAAATCAACTCGATTTCCTCTCGCTTGGTCGTTGGCTCGTCTTCCTCTCCATTCTCATAAACGATCTTTGTGTCTGACGGAGTCGTCAGAGTTGGAAGTGACAACTCTTTACTGGGACTGACGTTGGTAGACATAGCTGTCCCGGTTGGCACCAGCTCAGTGAGATAAGTCACCTCGGAGGAGACGACCTCCCGTGACCTAACTGAGGTCGTGGTCAGATGAGCATTGGTTTCGTCGGGAATGAAAAATGTCGTGTAATAGGTAAACGTCTTGTAGACTTCCGAGGGAAGCAATCTGGTGGAAAATTGTTGTTTTTCCTCTCCTCCCAGACGATTCTTCGAGTTTCCTTTGATGCTTCTACCCTGCGGGTCGACGATATCATTCGGAATCTCCGAGTCCATAGGTGTGGTTGTCTCCACCCTCGACACCGTGACAGCATTGGCTTCCTCCGTGATATCCTCTACCGGAGTCGTCAGTTCGTTCTCCTCAACAGCAACAGTCTCATCTCTCTCGGACATTGGAGTAGTCGAGTCCAGAGTTCCAAAAGTCGTCAACGTATCTTCAGTGGTCTCCGTCTCGTCAGGTTCACTCGTAACGTAATCCTCAGGAGTGACACTTGCTTCGTCAGGGAAGAAATACACATTAGACGACGTGTGAATAATCTGAGCGTAATTTGTCCCGATGTACGTTCCGAAGATGCTGCTCTTGTAATGAGTTGTCGTTCCATCAACGGCTGTCGTTGAGTCCACGACCTTGAGAAGACCTGTGGGTTTCGTCTCGTCAATCGGCACGGGTAGAATTGGAGTTTGCTTGACGGATGAGCTGTCCAGATCCTGAACGCTGGGTCTCAGATTTTTGCTGGGGCTCCGGGCGTTGATGGCTTCCAGTAGAGGATCATTCGTCTTGTCCTGTCTACTCTGGACGTTCGTTGGTTGAATGGATATAGCATTACCATCATCAGGTCTCAGGGTGGCATCTCCCTTGATGGTGGTGGCAGCTCGACCGACAGCAGCCGGTGCCGTCGACGGCGAAAACACAATGACAGTATCACCGACGGTCGTTGTAAAATCAGCGAACCCATGATAGGTGACTGTCTCCAACGGCTTAGTCGGCTCCTTCTTCTGCAGCAGTCGAGTTGTCTGTGGCTTGAAGATCTTTGGTACCCTAGGTCTGTAACTCCTAGCCTCTGCCTCCTCGTTATCGTAACCACCACCAATCGGCCCCAGAGCCCCCGTCAACTCCTGCTTGACAGTGTACGTCGGCAAGTTGATCCTGGGCTTAGCCGGCTTAAACTTGTGATCACTCGTGAAGTCCCGTCGCACCTCGAAGATGTCGTTCTCCCGATCGGCGGAATCGTTCGACCCCGAAGACGACGACGACGACGAGGAGGAGGAGGAGGAGGAGAACGACGTGATCTCCTGCCGAATCGGTGTCTCGTCGACGACTCCATTCAACACTCGCCACTTGTCCTGGTCCACTATTGACGGGTACACCAGGTATGGACTCGCCGGCTCCGGCGTCACACTGTCTTTATCATAAAAGACACGACTCGATGTCGCCAGGATTCGGGTATAAATTCCATTGTCTAAGGTCGTACCGACAACTTTCGTCGCGTACTCGGTACTTGCACCGTCAAGGACAAACGTACGCGCAGTCGACTCTAGCAAACCTACTTGGGGGACTGACCTCGCTACGCGTTCTGTTTTACCATTTTTCAGTCGGGTCAAGGTCATTTTTTGGATCGTCAGTATCGTCGGTTGATTGGTCGTGTTGTTTAGTTGAGTGTTAGAGGTTGACGGGCAGACGTTGGAGGCCACGACGTTATCCACAGTTGTTGAAAAGAAGTTGAAGAGACGGGGACATGGCAGGCGGGAGCAGTAGTAGAAAACAGATAAAAAAAAAAATAAGAAAGAGACGAACGTTAGTAGAGCCCTGTATAATATAATACAATTGTTTTCTTCATTATTATGGTAATTATTGGTTCATTTACATGGTGAGGATCATTTTATTTTGTCGATTTCCATGTTTAATGCTGGAAGGCTTGCGCACCCAGAGTGCTTTCGCCTTTTAGGCAAGTATATTTTTTTTTTGATCGATATGTTTCTTCATTTCTTAGATTTTCGCAATTACTCGGTAATTCTTATCGGAGCAGACAGATATGATTTGTTAGGAAAGTCATCACTCATCAAGTTCAGAGCCGCATTGTGCGTCAACACGATGCACCGCACATCAACATCATCAGCAGTTGACAGAAGTGAAAAGATATTTTGAGATAGGCGGGTGAAAATGGCAGAATCATTCTGAGAAATTATTGGAGTTGGCTTAAGCGAGTGTGAAAGATTGTGGAGTGACGATAATTTTAATGAAATCGAGATGGTTATGAGAAATTTGTGAAACAGGCCATTGTCTGATCTACCTTTTGTAATGAAATCGCTTGGGACTCGGGTTAATTAATTATCTCATAATATTTCCGAGGGGAAATGTAGAGCAGGTATGAGGATTTGGTGCTGTACTGCCCGATAGGAATTCACTCAATTAATTCAGTAGTGAAGGAGTGAAAATACGAATTTAATTAAAATTTCTATGAATTAACAATTTATCGGCTAAAATTAACGATTCGTGGAGAAAAAGTTGAAGAACTTGTTTCAACTCCTGATATTTTGCCTTAAAATCCATAATTTTCCAATTCATCCATTCGGAAATTTTAATTTCTGATTATAAATTATAATTTACGTTGAGAAATGATGCATTCCTTTTAAATCAATGAAAAAATAATTTCTGGTTTGGACTCCGGAATTCTGAAATTTCGATGAAGAAATTTCTCTTTTCATTTTAGCATTTCGCTACTGAATTCATTTTTGCAATGGGATATATTATTTTATTTATTCAGGTGAAGTGTATCCCAGCCAGCGTATTACCATGCGCATCAACCTTTTGTCTAACCATGCAGCGAATTTAGTACATCCGAGGAATATGGACTTACCGTATTGCTCGAGGGGTCTTGCGTAATCTCTTTCATTATCTGGAACAAAAGATAATTGTGAAGGGGTGATGAAACTTGTGGAGGAATTTTACTGAACGGATGAACCAGTTCTGAGGCGCACTATTTTCGCCTGAATTTTCCGTGCCAAATTTGTGCTGCAATCCCAGTAAAAATTCTGCACAAATTGCCACCGAAAATATTCAGGCGTTTTGATTTTTTTTCTCAATTATTCCCAATTTCAATTACGATTCTCTAAAAAAAAATTCAATTCAATAATAATAAATAAATAATAATATTGTGCGATAAATTCAGCGCAATTTGATAATTGTTGTGAGTTTTGTTGATTATATTGTTTGGTTTAATAATGACTGGAGATAGCATCGGATTTATTCGTGAGATGATTATTATTACTGACGTGAGTGGAGTAAAGTAATGTAATTAAAGTGATGTCGTAGTTGAGTCAGGGCCTCGACGTAAACAGTTATTTGACCGACTCTTCTCTTGACGATGGAAAAACTCGGCTGCACATATTTATACTATTGCCAGTGCAAAATCTCAGCACTAAACGTCTGCCCTGTTACATTTATTTTGTTAACCAGATTTTATGGTCTTGAAACATTCCAGGGGAGTGAGTGGTCTGCCAATAGCTTCTCCACGTGAAAAAAATATATATCTTGGAATATGTGTCAGTTATATGCGGATATATGTCCTATGCAAGTTGTAAAAAAATTGTTAAAAAATTATTAAGAAATATATTCTTAAAATTCCGTCAAATGATTTTGCTCTAACGAATCAAAAAAAAATTCTTAACACCCGGGACTTTCTATTTTTTTACTGAAAATTTTTTTCACCCATCCAATTTTTCCTGATGATAAAATAGCAGTTGCAATAGGTCAATTGTAAAATTCCACTCTTCGCACAAAAAAAATCTGGTAATAAACTGGGAATAATTATTGTTTTCACGGTCTTCACAGGTCAGTCAAGCTGAAATGGACAATCCATCATGGATATAATAATTCCTGATGAAGGAGTGAGAGATCCTGGTGATGTGTCGGCACCTGTGTGGTCTCAACCTGAGGATTTTGTTGGCCAAATGTTGGTGCACGTCGGTGTGCACATCGGTGCAGAGAAAGTTTCTGATCGTGGGAAACTACGACAAGAGTAATCTCAACACTCCCCCATTTTTTGCTTCATCTGTCCTCAGAAACAAGTGTATGCAATTGCATCTAATTACCCCCCCGATCATAAAAATTCCCTATTCTTAATCACCACCAGAAAAATCAATTATTCGACCTCATTATTATCATTCTTAAAATTGAATTCATATAAATCATTTGTTAAATAAACATTTGTAATTTTTTTTAGGTTAAAATAAAAATTTTATGGGATTCTTCACAATTGATTAATCAATTAATCATTCAGATTTGTATGATTTAATGGTAAGATGAATGATATCGAGACATTTCAATAGATTCTTTCGAGCACTGACTCTTTAAGGTGTTGTTCAATTGATTCACCTCACGTGCAAACTTCCTGGAACTAATACTCCAAGGAGACGATGAATGAACCAGACGTGACCCGATGCCCTCCAGTCCAGAGCACCTGTTCTCAATTGATCCCCACCTCATCACTTTTTTTTATTCCCACTGTCTCAATGGCCAGCGATGCAATCATTACTGTACCCACCACACCCCATTAATGAAATAAACATTGAGAAATTCTTTTGGATTACGGTAACAGGAAGTCCACAGTCACTTGTCAATTGACAGATCAAGTGTCAATCACTCAATTTAATCATTACAATTTAATCACTACAATTTAATATTTAATTTTTAATCAAGTCTAGAGGTGAGTAGACAATTGTCGAGAGCTCTTGGTCAGCCCAAGGTCTTCTAACGGTTTTCATTACCCGGACATTGCAAACTGCATTTGATACTCTCACCAGTCGACGTCATCGTATTGCATATGTTTTCTCCTTTTTTTTTTTATAAAAATCTCTTCACTTCCGCATTCACTGTCGACTCCATTGCCCGATCTCTCGGTCGTAACCAATGGATTCAGGAAGAATTGATTTCCATAACAAATTCATGCGAGAATTTAGCCCCAACAATTTTCTCAGTTATTTTTCATACGCGTTTTGGACATTTTTATTAATTATTGGATTGGATCGATTGTGTGGAGAGCAGAAAAAGTGAGGTTAGAACTATTTATTTATTTGTGGTTTAATTATTCTATGAAAATTTACATCAGAATTTTTTTCCAATTTTTATTGCAATTCTGGTGATAAATTACGAAAAAGCCGAGAAAATTTTTTATTTCGAATCAAAAAAATCAGTGACAAGTGTTCCATTAGCTCACGATAATTGAGGAAAATTAGGGAAAATGTGGTAAATATGTTCTCGTTGTTTAGATAAATTGAAATGTCGAGACAAATGTGTGTAAAGGGAATATGTTAATGGACCCGTTGGCTCTTACGACCTTCTTCGGTCGTATTTATTCCTTTCAACGCGTTAGAAAGTACCGCTCCATGGATTCACCAATATTCAGGTCAAACCTGATGGTTTCTTGCGTTGGTCAGTCTCGGATATTTCCCTGATGGACCTGTTACCACCGGTTTTAAAAAATCCACATCAACAACCACTCAATTACCCCAAAAAATTCTCCACCATTTATTAAAATTTTTTCCACAAGTCCCCAAAAACCCCAAAAAACTCACATTTTTCACTCATTCCATCTTCATTTTTTTAAATAAAAGAATGCCCTTCGATAAATTTAATTGCAATTGTTTATTACCGAATAATAAATTTCTGCGCGAAAGGAGAATTTGATTCTGCGTTTCTCTCAATTTTTCATGTGTGTTTCTTCTCGTGATTGTTCTCATTAAATAATACCATGATTACCGGAACAACAATAATTTTGCAATGTGTTATATAATATAACAAGAGCATCCTGACTGCACTTTCACCCTCGTCTAACCCGAGAAAATGCCTCGGTAATTCCAACAAATTCCCAACGAGAGCAAACGACAAGCGTTCACTCATCACAGCTCGTCGCTGAGAGAAAAATTTATTTACACCGAGAGAAATTCATTTTTCCATCTTCATAAATTCATCCAATTACTTGAAAACTGAAAGATCAATTGACTCTTTCTGGAATTGGAAAGAAATTTATTTTTTCACTCTTGAATAAAAATAAATGGAGAGAATTAGAATTCAGTAAGAAAATCCAGAACGAGGACAAAGTAGAAAGATGGTTCCCGGTGGTTGGGCACAAAATGCATATGCATAGGGCGGAAAACGTTTACTTTTTCTGATTTTTTTTTTCCACTGATTCCTCTATAACAGAAATCTCAGGGAGGGAGAGAATAATCTGAGATGTTGAGATAGAAACGGTCTATCGCTCTACTAGCCAACGCTGAAATAGCTCTGACGCTAAGTAATTCGTTTTATGGCAATTAAGACATTTATGGAAAAAACGTGTGCCTCGGTATTACGTCAATTTTTCATCCATAAAAAATAAAACGATTCATTCAATTTCCTGTGCATGTGCATTTTTCTCATTATCTCTATTATCCGTGAAATTTATTGGCTATTTCTCCTCCGCAATTTGTGTTTTCATCTCCAAAGGAATTTAAATTAATTGCACTTTCAATTTTTAACAGTAACTCGTCAATAAATTTACATTATTTAAATTGTAACGCTGAGGAATTGTCAGGCGGTAAAAAATAATAACAATTTGTTAATTATTCATTAATTATTCGCGATGAAAGGATGAATTGAAAATTATGGGTTCGTTCCAGCGGCTTTTGTTCACCGAATATCTCGGAAACCATTGGATTTACAACAAATGTCTGTTAAATCTTTTTTGCGGGGAATTGAATTTTCAACAAAAAATTTATTTAACATTTTCCTCTGAATTCAGTAGTTGACGAGATATTGACGCGATAATCGGCGTGAAATTACCGTGATCACTTTTGTTAATCGGGTATTTCATCATTGATTAATTATTATCCGCGAAATCCTGGGATTTTCTACTCTCCATTTTAATTTCTATCTTGACGCATTAAAATGTTGATGAAAAACATTCTCCACAGTAGCTGTAGCCAATGAGTGATATTGAGGACAAATTCCAATCTCTGGTGTTTACTACCACAAGTTGGAGTTCTTCTCAATGAAAACTTTCAAATAAAATAAAACTTCCCTTCGTTTTTCTTCCACTACTATCCAACACCTCGCAATATGAATAATTCCATTTTCCACGGATTTAATCAACCGAGGAATTGCTCCCACGTACATAAAACAATTATTTAAATCAATAATAATTTTCATTAATTGAAATCATTTTAATTATTCTCTCACTTTTCTTCCGACTGCTATTAATTTTAAAAAAATATGTTAATAACTGTTATTTAAACAATTATATGAGGGGGCAATTTTTGTTATCGGAACAGAAATATCTTTGAATCTGAAAGTTTCTGAGAAAAAATCATTCCTCGAAAATAAAAATTCACATTTTTATTCAAATTAATTCAAATCGACTCAATTCTTCTCTCAGATTTATTACTATTACGACATTTGAAGAGAAGATATTAATGACTCTAAATTCCACAATAGTTTTTCTTTAAAAATAATAATATTAATAATAAAATAAAATAAAATGTCGAACGAAACGTGAAATTTCAAACCGGAGAAAGTGTTTTTTGGAAAATGAAAGATTTGATTTTTCGTCAGGTGTTTTTTTAATGGAAAAGTTTTTTCTCTGCGGATGGTGATGGGTGTGATTTAGCTGGGGAAGTGGAAGATGAGGGTGAGGATGATGAGGATGAGGAAGACATTACGGGTATATCACGATGGAGGTGGAATCTGTCGAATTAAAAAGTAGCCTGGGGGCAATAACGGACCACGACACACTGACCACTTTCAGGTGACCTGTCTACCTTTTAGCAGAAGAGGATACCTCCACGTAGTGTCAGTACACAATCGAAACACGTGTGTACGACTTCCATTCATTATTCAAATTTACCGCGTTCAGACCAATGATTTATTACACCTCAAGCGGTTTTCTCAGCGTTTCGTGTCAATATTTGCCGCCATTATTCTTTCGTCATTCCAATAGTTTTAATGGTTGGTAATTATTTCGCTAAAGTACTGTCTAAAATCATTATTCCAGTTTATTCGGTTGAACGCGGTAATCGCTGCTATTTTTTATGATAGATTATTCCAAGAAAGCATCGATTGAGTTATCGTTTTTTTATTTATGGACTGGAAATTTATGAAATCCTTGCGAATATTGTATTTTTCATATTATATATTAATTAATTATCCAATTCTGAGCATGAAAAAAATTATTGCAATGTTGAGGAGTAATTTGTGGGAATTCCGCGGAATTTATCAGAAAATAATGGGAATTTTCTCGAGCGGAAGAATGTGATCGCCAGGGAAAGCCGATAACAATTAAAATTTTCCCCGATCGAGAGGAGAACCGTCGGCAACGTAATTATCCGAGACAAGTTACATGTATGTCTCATCGAGTCACGAAATATCGATGAAAACGAGTTCAATATGTTTATAGAGAAATCAAGGACTTCCGTTGTAATTGCACATCCGTTCTATATTTCAATCCGGTATATCCCATCGATTAATCGTCTCAACTTTTTTTTTATCCCAGAGATGATTACAGGGAAAATTTATTCATATTGTTATTATTGATTTTTCATTGCACATCGAAAATGCATTGACAATTTTTCAATTTTGTCAGGTGTAATTAAAATGAGGTCATGGTGTGGTAAAAAATTATTGCTATTTCAGGGAAATTGCACAGTAATTTTTATCGATTCAATTTTATGGCGATTGTTTCGGTAATTAGCGCTTAAATATTGCAGGAGTTTTGTAATTACTCTATTCTTAACAGGAAGTATAATTTTTTTGATTTCTCAATTTCCGAACTGAAATAAATGATGGAATGAAAAATGGCAGAATTGTAATTACAAAATAGTAATTACAAAAATAGGAAGATAATGAAAATTTCAGTTTGAATAAAATGAAAAATTTCATGTGTCACTGGAATAATCAGCGAGTGTATAAGATGGGCCTCTGAAAATGTCAATTAATCTGCCCGAAAGTTGAAAATTTTCCATTAACAAACGGCGAGAGGAAGTGTCGAAAGTTCACAGGTTGACGGCACATGGAATCGGCTATTAAAAATCACGAGATGAAATTCCAGGGAAGATTCATCTCACTGGCGAGTGAAGCTGCCAGTGAAAAAGTAGAGAAGTGAAACCACAACTGGCAACTTTCTAACGTGCCTCAGCGACAATCAAATACCAAACCTTTTTCACTATTTCACTGTATTATTTTTTTATTAAAATAATAACGAAAAGTGATCGATTATCCCAATCACAACAAACAATTGATAATTTCCCCTCATTTTTCCACTCTCAGAAATAATCCCCTCAAATAATTTTCTCTCATTATCTTACCAGCTCCATAACAATTTTTCTTCAAATGTTTAAATAAAAAAAGAAATCTTCAAAAATTCATCATTTCCCATTTAAAAAAAAATGATTTTTAATGAGAATTAAAGTTATTGCGTTTACTGCAATTATTCAACGGATTTACGACATCGGAGTAATCACCGGTTTTGGGGGTACAACCGAAAAGGTGGAGTACTTTCTAAAAGTGAAATTGTCTCGTCACTTAATCTCGATGTATTGAACTTAAAAAACGGAAGGAGGCGGTGGCCAAAAGCGCGTGAGATACAGTAAATTGTCAGTCTCCGGTTGCACTTTCTTCCATTGTACAACAATTATTTATAATATATCATATGCAACATTTCTCTTCGTCGGGAAATTGTAATTGTGATTAATTTTTTTTATAACAGCACTTCCGAGGTTACGAAGGTGAAAATTCAGGGGAAGTCGTCATCCGATGGAGGAAGTCGCGCATTTTTTTCGGGTCACGGGACCACCCCACGTTTTTTTATCGGTTTTTTAATATTTGATTGACTTCCGGAGTTGTTAAAAATTTTTATTGGAGTCTCTCTTCCAGAGTTGAGTGAAATTAATTTTATATATTTATTATCGTTAATGTTCAATTAAAAATTGATAAAATTCAATAAATAATGAGTGTATGGAGTAAATTTCATTCACGGAATTATTATTTTTTTCGAGAGAGAGAAAATTAGGGAATTCCCCGGTTGTGACACGAGTGCTCTGCATATGTGGGAAATTCAATGTTGCTAATAGCCGGATCATTTCAACAATCCCTTCAACTTGCATATTCCTGTCGAATTGAGGTGAGGCACGTTCACTGAGACATTCACCTGCCATTTTATCTGAGTCACGTTTATCCCAAGACTGTTACAAGAAAAAAAAATGAGAGAACCGCACCCTCTGTTCTCATCATCGACGATCATTGTGAGAAGTTATTGCTCTTGTACTGAAATCAATTTTATTCTTTTATTTTCGGAATTTTCGACGGACCCCTTACCCCCCCAACACCCCCCATTTTACACTCACTAGTTATTTTTATTAAATAAAAATAAAAATTGCTACTCTCGTCGGTAAAATTATTCACTGAAAATCGGGAAGAAAGCAAATAAATCGTGGAAATTGTTTTTTTTGTTTTTGCAGTAATTTTCTGCAATTACTTACGTCTATGCAAATTTAAATGTAATTTTTTTTATAAACCGAGTTGAAAATTTTTCATAACAATTGGTTTCCCGGGAGAACTACCAATTCGACATGAAAACATAAAAGGACTTTTTTGTCGTTGATTAAATTTCCGACAGAAAATGTCTCATGATATATCCTCATAAAATCGATAATTCTCGAGATTAATCGATATTTACCTTTGCTTTAAAATCGCGTTGTCTATTCTCCCATTGAAAAATTTGTTAAACATTTTTTTTTACTGAAAAAAAAATGGAAAACCGGCTCTTTCGATGGGTTATCACTCCGATCAATTACCGACCAACAAATCGACAGAATCGATTTCGCACGAGACGTATGCAGAAAGTGAAATTACGGAAGCATTGAAAATTCACAGACGGCGGAGGTAAAAAAAAAATTAATAAAAGAGTGACATTAATTCATGGATGCTTATTACATAGGTCACGTGGGTTATGTACAAGACTTGATGATTCGTTCTCTGTGAAAGCACATGTTACATCATCAAAATCCCAGGGATCAACGCATTTTCCCACTCATTTCCACAAATAAACGTCTCCAGCACCGATTTTAATGCGCCAATAATTAATCAATAATCGTATACGTAATACATTCTTTTCCGTATCATTATTATTGTTATAAATTATATGATTAAAGAGGGAAAGAATTAGTCTTGATTTAAAGCGGCAATAATTAAATTGTTTGTCCGTCGCAGCGACTCCTAGTGCAACGAGCACTTGAATAATTTGTTCAATTAACAAGTGAAAAACACGACAACATTAACATTTTTCATGTGGGAAGTAACAAAGGCCCCAACTACTGTTATGACACCCGCGTTTGTTCAGTTAATAGCATTCAACGGTTTTGATGTATCGTGAAAGGAAATTGAAGATACCAATGATTCATCGTGATTACGCAGTAATCCACCGATGAATAATTATTAAAATGCGAAAGCCATCGAATGAATTTCATCTTGATTTTTAAATGTCACTGGTCAATTGCTGGAGCAACTCGTTGTACTTTCAGCTCGCGGCGGGTTTTCTCGGCTTTCCGGTTCACTCTGTCCGGTATTCAACTCGATTTTTTTACCACTGCCTATCAATAATATCGATAAAAAATGGGTCTTACAGTACGAAAATTAGAATAATGTTAACTGGGGCATGGCGAGTGACATTTCAATCTCGAGTCTTTCATTTCTTTCACGTACCTCAAACTGTCACCAAAAACTCATACCGAGAAAAATTATTCTCAATAATTTCCATCCCACAAAAAAAAAGAAATTTTCATTTATATAAAATATACGTATGATATATATTATTGTTGTGATATATTTCTGCGTGTGACGGGATAATATTTTTAAACAAATATTATTGTTGAGAGACATATTTTTTTAACAAGTGTGGGACAAAATGAACTCGGAAGTTCCTCCATTGTCTCCAGACCTGACGGTGAGAATTTTTCGTGTGGCACTTGTGCTATCCTGCAAACTCGTTACGGTCCTGTAAACTCCGGGACTCCTGGTGGAAAAAAGGAAAAAGGGGGGAAAAAAAGGAAAAACCAAATGGGCGAGGGAAAAAGTCTAGTACTGGTTCACTCGGGCCCATTGACACTGCAAACGCCCGTTATGTAAACCCTCTAAAAATCTCTCCTTTCTCAGTCTCGGCCTCTCATTACACAAGTGCTAACGGAACTGATCCGATAATTTGTTACAATATTTTCGCTCCATTTATTGATTCATGCAAAATAGCATTCCATAAGAAATTTTCCACAAAATTATAATAATCATTGTTTTAAAGATTGTTACATTATTTGAAAATAATATCGTATGTAAAAAGTCAATTGTAAATTCTCATTTTTATTATCCAATAAAAAATAAATATACATTCAATAAATTGATAATTCCCCGGAACAAATATGTAATTGAATGAAAATTGGATAAATAATAATCAATGGATTATTAATTATTTTTGAATAATTAATCATTAGGGATGATAATGGAATTAATGAGAATGGCTAGGTTCAGTGTGTCACTGGTAACGTGCCAAGTCCCTCATTAACACGATATTAACTTGAGAGGAAACGAGGGAGAAGTGGAAATAAATGACTGGCAATGGCAAAAAGCCGGGGATAAAGCTGGAAAGAGGGTAACACACGACAAGTACATGAGTCAGGTACATGTACTCATTGTACGAGTGAGGAAAAGTCGAGCGAGACGATACGACCACCGGCTTCGTCTCACCGACGATTAATCAGTCTCCTACCGGTGTTTACAGTTAGATTAAACTCAACCGACCCGTTTACCTTCGCCGATTATTGTTACCGTCACTGTGTCAATCAGCAATCCCAAATCTCGTGATTTTTCAAAAGATAGATCTCTCCATTTTTGATCAAGTCGCATTCGGTCTCATCGAATCAGCCATTTTGGTTTTTTTCCGCCATTATGCGTCAGAGTAACCTCGAATCATCATCTCTCAAATACTATTTATTAAATTTGAAAAATATTTTTATTTTTATTAAAAATTCGAAATTGCGGAACTCAAGATTGAAGAATTACAGTAAAAAATTTCAAGAGGTGACACTCGGTCAGTTGTCAATAAGAGTTTGAAAAAAGAAAGGCTGTGAATCACCTGAATGGTTGATTGGAGGGCTGGGTGATAAGTGTTTGACCAAGTCTTCGAGAAATAGTACAGTTATGGCCTTGGAAATGCTGACTGTCAGCGGCTTAAAACGCTATTGTAATGAGAATTCCCCGGGGCAATGAACATGCATGACACCTGTGCGCTAAATACCCCTATTTAACTCGAAAATTATTATTTATTATTATTACAATAGGTAATTTACCCATTGGGTAAATGCCCCACTCGGAAGAGATTTGGGGATGAGTCATGCATCCCATAGAAATGCGAATATACAAAAATAAATTATAATCATTAATTATAAATTATAATCATTCTTGGGATAAATTACCGGATCAGCCATGAATCCCGTAGAAATGCTATTAAAAATAAAAATAAACATTTAATATCATCCGCCCAGCAATTTAATCTGCACTCTTAACTGGATAAGTCGTCGTAATTATGGTATTTACGGTATTACATTTCAATGCGGAACTGAAAATTCACAATTTTTTTAAATAAAATCGGTTTATTACCCCGAAGGGGACATCAACAACTGACGGGCATTTGAATTTGCCAAGATATAACGCTTCATTACGTTGTCTGAATCGATTCAACGGTACACGAAGTGAAACGAGGCGTTTATGCTCGGACAAATAAAAGGTGCCTCAAGGACGAATCAAAAGTCTTTCACAATTTTCATTTCTCTCGGTTAATTTGAAATTTATCGCAACCGAGAACGGGACTATTCCAATTTGCTGTGGAATTCGATAATTATAACGGGGGATGAGTTATTGTCACATAAAAATTGAACATTTCACCTGTATTCCACCGAACCTATTCACCAAGTAGGTTTCACCACAAAAATATAATAAATACGTGATGCCCCGGGAAGATTCCATTAATTTTTTCATTAAAATAGATTTCCTCGGACAATTTTGCCACATTCAATGAATCATCTCTCGCTCTCGCAATTCATCCACAATTAAATTATCCAGACAATTGTTTAATTTCCAAATCCGTCTATATATTTAACGAGCGACGGAGGAAAATAAATTCACTGTATCGAGCAGAAAGAAATAATCGAGGGAAGATGTATCAATTATTTCCTCTCGATCTAGTCCATAACGGATCACGATACCTTTTGAAATTCTTGAAACATGTTAAAACCTAAATCCACTGGCCTACGATGATTGAAATCAGATCAACTGATTCACTGTTTATTTGAACTCACGAGAGGGGGGGATCCATCCTGATGTTGGCATAACGGTGCCTTGACATACCGGGTAAAACTTCTTGCAATGTATCTACGCGTGTCTAACACACTTTCAATCCAACGGATCTCGTTCACAGGCCGATGCAACAATTTTTATTCCTTCTCATCTGTGTTTTATCGAGCCGAACACTATTACATCTTTTAAATTAGGGATAATGGGATGAGAATAAAGAGAGAAGAAGAATTAATAGGTCAGTTTTCATGAATAAGCGGCAAGAAGGTAATGTCGCAAGTCAAATAATGTCCGGTGAGTCAAATTCAGTCAGAAAAATAATTATAGTGGCTGTTTGCAAACTTTAAATAATGGAATTGACTATTCGATTGATGCGACATTAATATCGTAGGTCAAATAATGTCGGATGGGTCAAATGAGGATTTAATCCTTCCGTGGCGGTTCCCATTTGACTGAATCGGCTCAAATATCGTGGGATAATTACGACAACCGTTATTCTACATCTTCAAATAAAAATGAACGTTTCATTTTTTATCGTATTTCTTTTACCCGGTATAAATTACACTCTTTTTTTTCACTGGTGGCTGTCTAGCGTGCGAGTCACGTAATCGTCACACAAAACTTGTTGGTCGCCGATGGGGATTCGATCTGGGCCAATCCCCCTTTCCTCGGTTGCATTGAAAATTTGTTTTATTGTAATTCTGCCTTCAGTACAGTTGCATAATAGATGTACCAATGACACGTACGAAATATCTGATGGTTTTTGGGCTTTAATTTCGTCATTTGAATAATGATCAATCAGTCGGGGATAAATGGACATGATGAGGCGGAAAATAACCTGAATTATTTAATTAATTAATCAGCTGATCCATCATTTATTAATTTAATGACGTCTTGCGTAACTTAATAATGCCGATGAAATCGCAATTTAACCCGGGTTTTTGCCCGTTACAGGTGGAAAATTAACCGAACATCTAGAAAATCAGGAATTTAATTCCTTATTCGGAGGTAATCGTCAATCGTGACTACTGCGAATCATTAGAGCGGCCCATTGGCTTCACGTATCGACATGTTTACGCGGAGAAAGTGTTCGCCATAGAATAATCAATTATAAAATTTGTGCAAACTCAGAGGTGAAATCCCTGAAAATACCTGGGGAGAATAAAATCGATCGAAGGCGGGGAATAATCGATCTATTGTTTGATCTGCATTACACGGGGAATTCCAACATCCGTAATCCGGATTCACTTTCGCTAGACCTATTTATGGAATTTTTCATAGATCGATTTTTCCAACGCCCGAGATTGAGTGATACATCATTCAACATTTCCGCAACAAATTACCAGTTCGTAACGTGGGATTAAAACAAATTAATCTCTTCAATCGAATGGTCTCGATAGAAATAAATTAACAATTTTTTATCTGGTTTTCTCATACAGAATTTATAAATTCGCCTGTGCCAATTGATATTTCGATTGATGCAGCATTAATGTCGTGGGTCACCTGGAATTTCCACCGCTGATTTGAGAGAGAATTTCTAATGTTGAATTTGCTCAGTGTCAATTGGCATTTTCTCACTGAATCGACTGGATTTTTGTCATCAAAATAGTAATGAGCATCGATGGCTAAGCTTTCACGGCCAGCCTTGTCGATGCATACCTTATACACCTCGACTTTCCCCAACGAGTGAAATGAACGAGGTATAACAAAACATATTCAACCATCCAAGAGACCTTGGAGTGAACGCAAGAGGAGTGGGCCAATCCATGTGAGAGAGGATAGCAATAGTGAACAAAATATGTTGAATAAGAAAAAAATACGTCGGATATGGCTAAGCATACGGGAGTGGCCTAGCCCGAGGAATGTCACTCGCCAATCGACCAGATTGCTCACCACAACTTGAAGATATGCACGTCACAAATGTCCAAATACCGAAGAAACCCGAGTGGAAATAAAATTCTCACCGCCAGTCAAATTATTGCACACCTTAAAAAAAATCCATAAATACATTCCTCGGAAAATTCCTTGGCTATTCCTTCAACCCCTCTCAATTTATTCCTAAACGATCGAAAGTGATTATTGCGCCTGAAGGTTGAGTAGACGAAAAGGTACAAATAGGTTTCAGAAATCTACAGCGATAAATGGAAAAATTCTATCACTTCTCACTGGTTGTTTTTGCCGAGACCTTGCAAAAAATTTCGTGGAAAAATCAAATAGGCTTCTGATGAAATGCCAATCTCCTATTCGCCGCATGAAGAACAAGCTGAAGACCTTTAAGTAGTCGCGACGGCATTAGAAAACGAAATGATAGAATATTCCCAAGCCTCTAATGTCTCGAAAATTGCAGAGATCCATTCCCCACAAACAAGGCTAACCCGAGAGAAGCAAAAAAAAAAAATAAGCAATGGCTCAACATCGTTTGATATACCTTGGGTGAATGTGGAAACAGTAATATACATAAAGGAGAAAATGTATATAATGTCCTGGCTAGAATAAACCTCCGGGACAAGGCCAACCACCACCGTCAATGATAAATAACTCTCGCGATTTGTTTTTTTTTTCTTCTATTTTTTTCAATAATTTCATTGAAATCATCTTCATCCTCCTGCGAAATTCCAACTGCTCGAGGCTGAAAACCAGACACTTTCATGGACAATAGTCAATATAAGGCTAATGTTCTGTGACTAATTTGAAAATTATCACGTTTCTTGCAGTTATTCCTTTTATATTACCATCAGTCTAATTGAAAATTTCTCTTTCTCTTGTGGAAAAAGGAGTTAAGAAATTGTGAGAATTACGGATATTAATTGGGAGTTGATTATTTCAGCAGTGAAATTATTTCGAGTGAATTTTCTTGCTCGTTCGAGCGATATCTCAATTCCAGTCATTATCGCGTTATTTTTAACTAATAGATTCACAGTTCAATTCAATATTATTTTTGCTAAAGAACATGAAAAAAAAAATCTCTCAGATAGAGATCGTATCGTTTTCGGACACCCAGTTCATCCATTGCTGCACCTATTAACCCTCGACGTCCAAAACAACCCCCAATACAAAATCAAAATGACTTACCCTGGGTTTTAATAGCCGGAGCCAAAATCAACAAACACCCTGCGATGAAAAAATAATCAAGCCCTCCAGGTCTTGTGCGACCAGGTGGTCGTGTCTCTCGACCCATTCCGCACCGGCTCACTCGATCTTCCAAACTCAAAAAAAAAAAAAAACAACTCGCCACTGCAATAATCACGTTTCACTCACGTTAGACTGAAAAAAAAAAGAAACCAAAAATCCAAAATAATTCGTCTAAATCCTAAAGTGATGCTCTCGCTTTTTCGAAATCCAAAATGTTCTCGCTATATCACACAATCATAATGCCTCATCATTCTCCACTCGTTCTATCGAATGAAAACCTATTCAATCGGTCAACCTATTTTTTAATCAATTGATGATTAATATATAATAATCACTCCGTTAACTGTCATGCCCAGTGCTCCAGTGTGAACTGACTTTTCAGTCACAAGTAAGAATCCCAGTAAGTCCCCAACTGGAGAAAGGTACCCCCAGCTGGATGGTCTTAGGTGGTCCCTGGTTCGTTCATCGCAGCATTACTTAGACCATTCCCACTCCAAAAGACTTATCCAGACTCATTCCCCTCTCTCTCCTCGCACCCGTTTTTCCTATCATTCACCAGGCCTGTTTCTTCTCGTACCCGGTGTTGTACCGTGTTTTGTACTTGTCTGCAGTACATCGTGATGCCTCAACATCTGGGATGAGACCCGTGGATAGGACAACAAACCCGGGGAGAGACCATTTTTTTAATCAATGAGATGACAAAAAAAATGGAATTCTCTCTTGTGATGTTGCTCTTGTTATTCTCGGTGAGATTGGAATGGACTGATCTAGTAGAATTCCTCGATGTACCGTATTTTCTTGGAGTAAGTAGCGAATGGAGGAGGCGCATGTGTGGGTAATAGTGAGTAGGTGCAAGCGGAACGTTGTGCAAGGTGTCTACACTATATTTGGATTTTATGGGTCTGATAAATTGTCCGTTAGATGGGCATTTGAAATTATTTCGGATGAAGTTGTCGCCATTTTTGACACATTGTTTATTTATTTTTTTTATAAGCCTAGTAGGTGTAACATTAAATAGGCTGTTCAAAAGATGGCCGCACAGGTGATTAAAAATGGTAGATAAATTCAGTGAAATTTGAATTCACAGGGGAATTAGTCGTAAAGGCGAATGAGGAAAGGCCAAATATCAGTCAGGTGACCATCAGGTGTGCAAGAAGTCGACGAGTCTCGTCTGGGCGCGACCGGAGGACCTACATTCGATTAACACGGAAGAGGTGGTGCTTGACACTCCTGTGTCCCCTGTATTACCAAAAAGATACCTCTGGATATCCCAACGCAATTGCCACTGAACCAGCACGACCCCCTTTTCCTCCATCATCTAGCTGACCCCAATAGGCTCGATATGAAAATAACATTTATTTTTCAATTATTAATATCATTTACCCAGTGGTAATTTCGAATGCACTCTCTAACTGCAATCATTCATACCGAATGTCCGTGTTCTCAGCTTACACGCGTTAGTTCTCGGGTTTTTTTTTCTTTTTTTTTTTAATAGGCTTTAGTCTGCTTTTAGAAATATCAACTTTTACAATTTCACGGAGGGGGGGACCGGTTTCAGATGAATTTTCACCAGCTGGGGCAGGTTAATGCGGTAGAGTATTTGTTATTATTATTTTTGATTGGAAAATATAAATTTCACGGTGTTTAATTGAAAATGAAAAGTAAGGAAGAAAGGAAATTTAAGGAATCTATCGTGATACGTAACAAGGCGTAACCGTGAGCTTCCTCCTGTTTTTCCGGTGTTCTGAGTTTTGTTCCTTGAATTATGCAACGTGGAAAAACAACGTGTCAGTACTGTGGATTATTTCTATTGTTCGATATGAATTTATGTGACAAACACTTTTCAATTAGTTTCAATTTCACGAGCTGTTGACTGGAACAGAAATCATGAAATTTCGAATTTCACTGAGAGATGAGGGAAACTTCTCATTTTTCAACATAAAATCCAATGATTCAACACCGAATTAATAACTCTGATTTAATTTCATATCAAATAAATTAATAACATATAGATGGAAAATGTGGAAGGGCAAAATCCCAAGGTCACGGCAAGAATCAAATCCAAATAATCGGGATTGTAGGTCGATAAGAATGTGAAGAAAGTTTAAAATTAATTATTGGTCCGGAGAGATAGTCGAAGGTACCTAGGGTAGAGATACCTCGAGAATATCCGCAGGCCGTATCTATACATCTCAACCTTTAGAGACTTTCACTTAATAGTCGCTACTTGCTAGTCCCGAGGATTCCCCTCTCACCCCCTCACACATCATTACTTTAATTGTGAATGGCGTGGTAAATAGCCTCGACGAAATTCCCCTCATGATGTGGCAATTTTTATTTATTTTTTCGCAGTATTTATTTGTCCATTAGACGGTGAAAATTCAGGGAATTTCGACTAGACGAGAGCCAACTGTCGGTTTGAGAAGTGATTCGGGTATCCGGGAATCCGAGGATCCGGGTCAGTGGAACGTAGAGCGCACGTTCTGCTTGCGCTCCTCTGTACGATAATAAATAATGAATAAACGACTGCGGCAGATACAGCGAGTCCCAATCCCGAACGTGCGGTATTTCGAATTTCTTTTGAGAATATTTCCAGTGAGTTTCACCGGAGAACCCCAGAGGGGATCGTTTCGGCTCCCATCATCTCTCATTTCAAATTTTTTTTTCACTCTTTCCAGATTAATATGCCACTTATCGTACGAGTTCATCCTGGCAATCGATATTTTTCCGATGACCGATTTTTTACCTTTTCTTAAACTTCTATTTACATTCAATTTTTTTTTTTCCATTTAATAAATTATTTCTGCAATTCATTTTATTATGAAAGTATTTAGTGAATATTTTGACTTCCACTGAAATATCATTCTGAGTAAAAATGTTTTTTATCATTTTAATTCTTGTTGAGCTCTTTGGAATATTCAGTGGAATGTTTTGAAGAAAGCGAAAGGTTTTTCTAATCAGCTCTTTCGTCCGTGGAATCTGAGACTCTCCCTTGAAATGTATCGATGATCATTGGGAAATCAATTTCTCCTGTCAGTGAGACTCGAAATTCCCAAAACGTCACCATTCATTTAAACAAATCATATCATTAAAAAAAAATGGAAAGATTGAAATAAAAAAGGACGCACCGTAGTTGAATAATTGTAATTATCTTTAATTACTAATTTGTCACATGTTTCTTTCCAAACCGACGAAAACTGAAATTCGGGAGATAGCGAAGTTCTCCGTCCCATTTCCTCAGCATTTCGCACTGAGAAGACACCAAAATATTGGGAATTTCTGTAAAAAAAAAACGACAAAAAAAATGTCAAGCAATGAAATGAATGAGTTAATTAATCAATTAATTAAAATTAATTTTTGACCAATTAAATTCGTTCGATTCAGACAAATTATTTGAAAATAAATTAAAGCATGATAATACAGATATTCATATTAATTAATATTATTCATGGGTAGGAATTAATTAATTTCGAGTACCTATTCCTGGGCCATTATATTCCTCCAGTTCCCTCTCCTTCATCATCCTGAGGATATCCTCACGACTAGTTCGACTCCTGTTCCTCTTCCCCAGTTTTCCCTCAACAATTTTCGACATCTCCTCATCGTGCCTCGCAATGTACCTATAAAATATAAATCGATAAATCTCCACGCGATATCTCGTAATAACCGTTCATTAAATGAAAATTGAATTTGCCTACTTCTCCAGCAATTCACCAGTCAGATTTGATGGATAAGGGCAGACGTCTGGTATCATGTGTTCACGGATCCACATCATTTTTTCTCGTATCAAGTTCTGTTTCATTGAACCGGTTTGCTTTGCATTCACCCTATTTGACGCTCTGTAATTACCCCAATTACGTAATAATGAGAAATTGTGAAAATTTTGGTAATTGAGGAAAAGTAATCATTACTTTTTACTCTTTTTCGCTATTGCCAGGACTTTTCGACTGTTTGGGTGTAGCAATTTCTTCTGTTTCATAAGCTCTTTTTTCATTATTGCTGACTGGAACAGAGACATTCATTTTTTATGAAAATTACATCAACGTCATTTTATTATTAATATTTATCTTGAGAACAATAATTTTGAGACAAAAACGACAGAAATATTCTTTCTGCATAATTAAAATTCTCACCATTTTTGCAGTATGTTTTTTATAATTTTAGATTTTTCGGGAGAACTTAACCTGAACAACGACCTCTTGAATTAAAATATCGATTTACTTGACTTTAAATCGATAATTCTTTATAATTATTTATCACGATGAATTGACAATTGTATCAGAGATTGAGAACAGAACGTACAGCTGCGAAACACGTGGGTCACACGTTAAAAAACACAAGAACAATTGTTTTTTTTTCTGTTAGGACTGCATTATCGACTTTGCAATGACATAACCTTCAGAAATATCTTGCACGTGTGTCACTGTCAAAACTGCACTCCACGTCGTAGTTACCTCAATTGTTAATAAATTACATTGCACTCTAGAAAATAAAAAAATGTCGGGAGTAATTATTGAGAATCAATTTAGTGATGCGAGTGACTCAGAAGATCTCCAGAGGTAAACCCCAAGGAAAAAAAAATAATTCCTGAGTTGTTGGAAAAAAAAATTTCCTGAATATTTTGAGTGTTATTTCCAGAATCGATAGGTTAAAAGGGAAACCATCTTGGTTGGAGTCCCCCGAGGATACCCCAGTAATCGCAGACCTCCACCTGGAGAACACAAGCGACGATGAGGATAGTGTCGACCTGAGTGAGGACGAGTGGGACCTGGAGGATTCTCCATGCTCCAAAACCTCGAACACCCAAGCAGCCTCCCACAAGATCTCGAGCTTCCAGCCGTCAGACAAGCTCTTCCGTCGTTACTCCAATAAAATAAACATCGAGAAGTACGAAGGGCCATCCTTACCCCACAGTGCAGCCAACGTCCTCATCGAGAACACGAAGAAATATGATAAGGACAGACTACGACGAAAGGACAAACACGATCGTGCAACCGTCGAGCAGGTGATGGATCCGAAGACTCGAATGATTCTCTTCAAGATGCTGAACCAGGGGATCATCCTAGAGATCAACGGCTGCATTTCCACGGGAAAGGAAGCCAATGTCTATCACGCGACATCCAAGACAGGCATCGAGTTTGCTATTAAAATATATAAAACATCGATTTTACAATTCAAGGACAGAGACAAATACGTCAACGGTGAATTTAGATTTCGCCATGGGTACTGTCGTCACAATCCCAGGAAGATGGTGAAGACCTGGGCTGAGAAGGAGATGAGGAACCTGATAAGACTCAATCAGGCAGGGATCAGGAGTCCAAAGCCTATTATGCTGAGGAGTCACGTCCTTCTGATGGATTTCATCGGTAGTCAGGGTTGGCCTGCGCCAAAGCTCAAGGACGTTCTCCTCAAGTCCTCAGCACCTAGGAAACTTTACAGGGAGTGCGTGGAGATGATGTGGCGGCTCTACAATAAATCGAGACTGGTACACGCAGATCTCAGTGAATACAATTTGCTGCATCATGAGGAGTCGATTGTTGTTATTGATGTGTCACAGGCAGTGGAGCACGATCATCCGATGGCTCTGGAGTTCCTCAGGAAGGACTGCAATAATATCACGGAGTTCTTTAGGAAGAATGGAGTGGCTGTGATGTCGGTTAAGCAGCTTTTTGATTTTATTACAGATCCAACTGTCTGCGAGGAGAATATGGATGAGTATTTGGATGCTGTTGCTCAGAGGACGGGCCAGGAAGGTGGGGATGTCGACCCTGAGAGGGAGGTCGATGAAGAGGTTTTCAAACAGGCTTATATCCCGCAAAATTTGGCACAGGTGAAAGTCTCGAAATTTTTTTTGGTTTTTTTTTATATTTAGGAAATTGTTTGGCAATTTTAGGGAATTGCTGATTTTTTTCAGTTGATTGTAGATTTTGATGGGATTTTTATAGGTCATTGATGTGGAGCGAGATATCAAACTAGCCAAATCTGGAACTGATAGTTTAATTTATAAAACATTGGTGGGTCTTCGTGCAGATTTAAAAACAGCTGATAAACCAGAGATTCTGGAGGAGAATTCAGGGGATAGCGAGGACTCGGAGATGAGTTCAGATTCTGGGGACGAGGGCGAGACAAAATTTGTCAATGCATCGAGACCGAAGGACGAGACGCCAGAGGATAGGAAAGTGAGGAAAATTCTACGCAATAAATTGAGAATTCAAAAAATACGAATGGGTGGGAGGCGCTGTAAAATAATAAACGATTTCCTTCCTTTCAGTTGAGGAAAAAAGCTGTGAAGGAGCAGCAAGCGGAGAAGAGAAAAACAAAAGTGAAAAAACACGTGAAGAAGAGAAAAGAGAGGATTCAGAAAAAAAAATAAATAATCTAATCTAGTTCTTATCACTCGATATTACTCCGTGAAATAATGGGATTAAATAAAAAAGGAATAAGTACAACTTTTGTTTCACTTAGAGAAATAACTCTTCAGGCAATTGTTTACGAGTGGGAAAACTAGATTGTGTTCCTGGTTTAAGTACACTTTGTCGGGCTACTTGATTGGCTCTCCTGATCTGCTCCTCCAAGGTCAACTGCGGATAGTACGCCAGGAAAAAACCCAGAGCACCAATAAATGCATCCCCAGCTCCCTGAAAAAATCATTCCCCTCGTTCATTCTAAACTGTAAAATTGTCAATTTCATTTTTTAATGGAAATAAATTTCCTACCGTCGTATCGACAGGAGTGACGACTTCCACAGGCACATGGGTCAATCCCTGAGAAATTTTCGTTGCAAAAACAGCACCAGAAGCTCCTAATGTTATTATAACAGTATTACAACCTTTTTTAAAAAGAATATTCAAGGCACTTTGAGCATTTTCCAGAGTCAATCGTTCAATTCCAGTCATGAGCTCTGCCTAGAGTAATAAAAAGTCCAATTTATTCCATAATTAATCCCCTGATTAACCGATGCAAATTAATTAATACCACTTAATGGATTATTCAATTAATGAGTCAATCACCTCAGTCTCGTTAACGCAAAAAATATCGCAGTTCTGCAGAATCTCGGGATTGGGATTAGCAAATGCAGGTGCGCCATTGACAATTGAAATACCTGCACGTACATGAGATTAGATTAATGATTATTCGATTATTGCGTTGTGTTTTTACATTACCACAGCCTTTATACAGTTTTAATGCATGCAGAGTGGCATGCAGACCAGTTTCGAATTGTGCAAGCAATACAGAGGCCTTTTTTATTGTTTCCTGGGCCTCGTCTATATCTCTGGGACTCAACAAAGCGTTTGCTCCCAAAATTATCACTATACTGTTCTCCCCTGGGGATAGAAAATCCTCTGGTCAATCTAGATGTGTGTTTTGAGTGATAAAATTAAGAGTTTTACCATTTTCAGCTACTGTTATGTGAGCTATTCCACTTGACACGTTCTCCCGCAATTTTACGTGATTTGTGTTTATGTCGTGGGACTTGAGAAGGTCAAGGTACTCCTCCCCAAAAATGTCAGACCCCAACTGTTTGTTTAAATACATTATTATTAATTAATCCATTGTATTTTCGAATTTTTTGCCATTCTTGATAATGATTCGGTGAATTATGCAATTATTTCAGATAAAAATTGAATCGATGGATTTTTATAAATAAAATGAGATAAAATTAATCAATATAAATGGAATAGAAAAATGAATTAATTGAAAGAAGTAATCGAATAGTAATAAATTAAAATTAGAAAAAATTCTTCTGGAGTTTCAATTTAAAATCGAGACAATTAGAGAAAAAAAGGAAAAACTCGAGATTTTTTTTAATTTTTTAAATTAAAATCTCACCGATGCAACAAGAGCTGTTTCTCCTCCAAGTTTAGCAGCAGAAACGCATTGATTCGCCCCTTTGCCCCCGACTGTTCTCTTGAATTCTGTTCCTATGAGAGTTTCACCAGGTCTAGGTAATCTAGGTGAATAACTGGAAGAAATAGGATCGAGTGAACTCCAGGAGTTCCGAGAAAATTATAAAATAATGTCAGGAAGAAAAGGAATTGTTCCCCAGAGGAGGTGATACCTGGTGAAGTCGATCATGCAAGACCCCACGACGACGATGGACGTCGACATCTTTTCGATGAAATTCCCTGAAATTCGGTTCGAGTTTTGGTTTTTTTAAATATTTTCTCAGTGATTTTCCACCGGCCGATCGAGATGTCGAGAGAATTGTATCGTCTCCAAGCCATAAATAAAGACTGATAGAAAAAAAATTATGCAGTAGGGGAATAGCAGGGGTTTTATTATCTTATCTTCCTCATCAGGAAGAAATCAACGGTTGAGTCAAAGAGCATCGTAGTACTGCACCCCAAAAGAGGGAGGGCGCCATACGCAATGCTGGGGTGTTTTTTTTTAATTAACCAAGTTTTTATTGCAATGCTGGGGTGTCCATCAAGTCGACGGGGTGAATTTCATTTTCTGCAGTATGAATGTTCTTTGTTTTTTATTTGTTTTACTGAAATTTAGCCGACTGGAGAACGTGTGGAAGGGGGAAAACATATCTTGTGGAATTTCAATGAAAAAAATTATTCAATATGTTGAAGATATACCACTAATGAATTTATATTTTTAAACAAGCGCGTTATCCTAGCGGTAACGTGCTCGGCTAGCACGCCAACGGCCTGGGTTCGATCCCGCCGTCATTCATTTTTTTTTTTTTTTCATAATAATTCCAATTTTTTTTTGTTAATGGCAAATCAATCGAATTATTGTTTAAAAACTGAATACCTACTCGATTGTCATGCTCCCCTGATACTTTTTCTAAAATTTCGAATTTTTCACTATCAGTGAAAATTTCAGTGAATAGCTCCTCGATTGTCATGTTATCCTGATACTTTCTCAAAAATTTCGAATTTTTCTCTTTCAGTGAAAATTTCAGTGAATAGCTCCTCGATTGTCATGTTCTCCTGATACTTTTACAAAAATTTCGAATTTTTCAC
>NW_011887831.1:369172-414610 GCF_000806365.1 Fopius arisanus
CAAAAATTTCGAATTTTTCACTTTCAGTGAAAATTTCAGTGAAGAGCTCCTCGATTGTCATGTTCCCCTGATACTTTTACAAAAATTTCGAATTTTTCACTTTCAGTGAAAATTTCAGTGAATAGCTCCTCGACTGTTATGTTCTCCTGATACTTTTTCAAAAATTTCGAATTTTTCACTTTCAGTGAAAATTTCAGTGAAGAGCTCCTCGATGTTCATGTTACCCTGATACTTTTTCAAAAATTTCGAATTTTTCAATTGCGGTGAATACCTACCCAAAGAAAAAATTGGAATTATTAAAAAAAAAAAATGAATGACGGCGGGATCGAACCCGGGCCGTCGGCGTGCTAGCCGAGCACGTTACCGCGAGGACAACGCATTACATTACATTATAAAACGTTTATTGATCTTAATTTACAATTATGTACAGTAATTACATAAGCTTATTGAGTCTATGACTAGGCCACCAGCCCTGAGGCTTTATACCTAAATTAAACCTAAGATTTGATACAAAAGAAATTGTTGTTTTACTTAATGTGTATAGATGGCGTTGAGAGAGGTTTACAAATAGGGAAAAATGCCACATAAAAAAAAAAAACCCTATAAGTTGGGGGTGGTTGGTAAGGGGATGTGGTAGGGATGGAGGAGGAGTAAAGGGGAGGTGGGGAAAGGGGATTTATCTCGACCATTTGGATCTTAGGTCGACATTGATTTTGTGTAGCTCCTTGTTCGGGTGGTTTTTTAAGCTGTGATTAAACTTATCGGTTAATGAAAGGATATAGTGATGTATTGAATTGATATTAAGGTTATTGTGAATGGTGGGGATGCGGGTTTTAATGGGGAAGTTTCCGATTAACCTAAGGAATTTGTTTTGGGTAATTTGGAGCTGGGAAATGTGCGAAATGGCCGCGTTATGCCAGATTGGGCAACCATACGTGATTACTGGTCTGATAAGCACTTTAAATAGAATTAATTTAATTTCAATACTAAGGGAGTTTGATTTAAAAAGCCAGAATAGACGTGCTAGGATAGCTTTGGCTTTCGAGTTTAAATGATTTATGTGGTGGCTCCAGAGAAGTTTGGAGTCAATCCACAGGCCTAGATATTTGATGTATTTTTTTGGAGAAATTTCTGTGTTTTTAATTTTAACTGAGATTTTTGACTGTTTGCTACTAGTAAAGAAAATCGCCTCCGTTTTGGCTTCGTTTACGTTGATTTTCCATATGTTAAGTTCTTTAATGATTAAGGACGAGGCGTTTTCTAACCTATGTACTGCTTTTTCCAGGGATTGGCTAGAGCTGAAAATCGCTAAATCGTCTGCAAAACCAGCTAAATTTACATTTGAAGGGCAGCGATTGAAAATTGAAGCTATATAAACATTAAAAAGTGTTGGAGACAGGATTGAGCCTTGAGGGACTCCGGCTAAAATGGCTTGAGGTGACGAGAGGGAGGAGTTCACTCTAACCTGTATAAATCTACTTTGTAAAAATGAAAGGATTAAAGTAGCTAAAGCAGCTTCTATGTTATAAGAGAGGAGTTTGTGAACCAGTCCCTCCGGCCACACTGAATCAAATGCTTTTTCGCTGTCGAGGAGTAGAACAGCGGTTGATTCCTTATTTAAGCTGGCTGTTTTGATGTGGTTAGTTAGCCTAGCCAATTGATGGGTGGTGGAGTGGTGGGCTCTGAAGCCAAATTGGTTTGGGGGGATGATTTGGAGGTTGTGGATAGATTTGGAGAGCCTCCAGAGGATGATTTTCTCAAGGACTTTGCCAAGGTTAGGGAGGAGGCTAACAGGCCTGTAGCTGACGGGTAGGAAGGGAGATTTGCCTGGTTTAAGGATGGGGATTACAACCGCTCGTTTCCAACTGTCAGGAAAATAGTGGAGGAGAAGACATGCATTATAAATTTTTGTTATGAATACTATTGCTTTCTTGGGGAGATTTTTAATAACTATGTTGGGAATTTGATCAATGCCTGGGGCTGACTTACTTTTTAGTTTGCTTACTATTTTAACAACCTCCCTGGGAGATGTGAGAGGTATCAAGGATGTAGAAAGATTAAGAGAAATCTTATTTTTAACTGAAGCCGTAATTTGTTGATTAAAGGACGGATTTCCTCTCTCAGAGGCTAACTGATGAATATTAGCATAGTGAGAGCAAAGGGAGTTGGCCTTTTCAGTGTCTTCCGATATTATTTTGTTTTTGATATTGAAATTTGGAATATTAAATTTGGGGGTGTTATTGAAATTTTTCGCAATTCTCCAGATCGAGTGGTCCCTTGGAGTGATGTTTTTAAGTTTATTGTCCCAACTATCCTGTTTCCATCTATTAATTTTTAGCTGTACATCTTTGGTTAGCTGGTTGAGATATGATTTTAATCGGGGGTTGTTTTTGTTCTTCTGCCAGTAATTTCTCACTTTGTTTTTATGTTGAATTAATTTGATTATATGATCTGGCAGAGGGGTTGCTTTACGATACAACGGAAAAGTAGGGGTATTTAGTTGATAAGCCTCTATCACCACGTCTGAAAAGGACTTTATATTATCGTCAATTTGTTTGCTATTTTTAACTAAGGGGTTCGCTGAAGTTAAGGCATCATTTAGGAAGTTGCGAAATTTTTTCCAATTTGTTTTTTTAAAGTTAAATCTTTTGTCTTGGGAGACCGTTTGGGTAGAGCCATATATGGAGAAGAATAGAGGGAGGTGGTCGGATGGAGACTCATGCAGGACTTGGAAATTATTTATTAAATGAGGTGCGTTAGTGATGGTGAGGTCAATTGTTGATGGATTATTTGAATTGTAAGGGTAATGGGTGGGTTCACTCGGCGCTAAAAGGATAAGGTTTGAGGGAGTAGTAAGGTTTAGGAGGATTTTACCCGAATTGTTTGGTTCCCCAGGAGACCAGGAAGGATCCTTGGCATTGAAGTCCCCTGCCACTATTGTTGAGCGGCCTGGCATTAATAAGGATTTAAGCAAATCAGAATCTAAATTGGTATCTGGCGGGTTGTAAATAGAATACAGGTGCAAAGCCTTGTTATCAACAAAGATTTTCACCCCTATGTATTCTGTTTTGGAATTAATATCATGTGGGAGAGGGATAGTTTTGATGGAGGAGTGAACGGCTATGGCCACCCCACCACCCGCCCTGCCCACCCTGTCCTCTCTATAAAAATTAAAGTTTGGTAAAAATAACTTTTTAACATTAGTTGTTAATTTGGTTTCCGAAATTAAAATGACTTTAACATTATGGTTTGAAATTATAAGAGATAACTCAGGCAACTTCGTTTTCAGCGAGTTAATGTTAATAGCAATAATATTTATTGATTTTAAGGTCATCATGATGCTTCATCAGAGAAAATGTCCGAGTACGAAGCAATGATCGAGAGGCGATCAATGGGGGATTTTGTGGATTTTAGAAGCCTGACCATATCTTTTAGCTGATTTAACATTTGAAAAATATTTAGCCGCATTAACTCTCTGATGACGAACGTCGCGTCATCTGTACATTTCTTGATAGTACTTATGTCGTTATTGATGGAGGATATCATCTCGTGTTGTTCGTGCGTTGTGGAGGCGGCTTCAGGGTTTGGTGGGGGTTGAGATCGCCGTTCCAAAATTCTTTGCGATGAAGGGTCAAGGAAGAAGTCCAGTGGAGAGGAGAACGGAGTCTCATTGGTCCTCGAGGAATCTCTCATCGTGGGGGTTTTAAGTTCCTTTAGGGTGTTTAAGTTCCTCTGGGTGGCCTCGGCGTACGTGATAGGGTTGGTATTGGGTTTCGATGTCGTGCTGGTAGACCGTGGCTGGCTTGTCGGTGGCAGGAGGTTAGGATTTACTCTACCCTTTCTCATTGTGGACGCTTCGATGTATTTGGTGCGAGTTGGACATTGCCTGTAACTGGCCACATGGTTTTGGCCGCAGTTTGTGCAGTTGATGGACTCACTGGTACAGATTTTAGCGTCATGGGATTCACCACATTTGACACATCTTGGGATGCGATTACAATGCGTGCTGGCATGTCCAAATGCTTGACATTTGAAGCATTGAATAGGTTGTCCATCAGTTTTGAATTTTTCAACTGTAAAAGTGTGATGTAATAACGTTCTCACTTTGTTGAAGTTAGCCAATGAGGTTGTGGGGTCAGCTGTCACCGAGAAGATGGGCAGCTTAATGGACGCCGGGGGGTCTTTGACCTTCTTGATGAATTGCCGAACAGCAATGACAGGAATGTCGTTCTGCCTCAATTCCGTCAGAATGTCCTGTTCGCTGAAGCAGGATGGGAGACCTTTTAATATGAATTTCTTGGGTTTGTCCTGTTTAAATCCATACGTGTAAAATTTGATTTCTCTGCTGGCTAATATTTCGATGACTGCTGAGTGGTCAACTCTCGACTTGAGGTGGATGGCCGAGGTTTTTCCTTGAAATTTGATTTTGAAGTCCTTGTTTTTGACGGCTTCTTTAATTGCTTTGATTAGATCCATAGTATCAAGGTTGATGTTTTCAATAATTATTGGGGGAGTGGGATCAGTGACATTATTATCCGTTACAGAGCTGTCATTACCCTTCAGAATCCGTGCTGGCGAGGTGTTTGGCGTCGCCAGTGATTGAACGATTTTGTTTTTCTTAGCCATTTTATTTGGCGGGCTCATTGTTAGCCTTCTCTTATTCGAGTTCAGGAGGGTTTTGTTGAGGGGTGATGACACCCTAAACTTCCCTGGTGACTTATTCTCTTCAAATTTGTTAGAAAGAACGGCGCGGGGTGAAATTTGGATAGTTGAAAAAACGGTTTTAAGCGGTTTGAAAGACGAGGAGGAGCGTGTACGAGTACGTGTGCTGCCTCGACGGTTTCTAGACCAAGACTGCGAGGACAACGCGCTATTATAATAATAAAATTTCATTAGGAGTATATATATTGAAAAACTTTCGTTTTTAACAATGTCAAATTGTTCAATTTCATTGCATATCTCCCCGATTATCAAATATTCAGTTTTTAAACAATATTTCAATTGATTTGCCGTTAACAAAAAAAAAAATTGAAATTATTTTGAAAAAAAAAAAAATTAATGATGCCGGGATTGAACCCGGACCGCCGGCGTGCCAGTCGAGCACGTTACCGCTAGGACAACGCGCATATTTAAAAATTTAAATTCATTAGTGGTATATCTTCAACATATTGAATAATTTTTTTCATTGAAATTCCACAAGATATGTTTTCCCCCTTCCACACGTTCTACAGTCGGTTAATTTCAGTAAAACAAATAAAAACAAAGAACATTCATACTGCAGAAAATGAAATTCACCCCGTCGACTTGATGGACACCCCAGCATTGCAATAAAAACATTACAATAAATACAAACCTTTTTTTTATTCTCTGGATCGTTGTGGACTTGTAATTGCGATCTAAAATAGATGAATAGAATAAAAAAACAATTTTTATTGCTAAAATAATTCGTTTATTGACTCGTCATTACACACATCAAATTTTTTCCCAAATTTCCCATATCTTTCATTCATTTTAAATCCATCTCCAATATTGAATTTCTTAAAAATTAATTCACGTATTGACTATTATTTATATACACAACTCCTCTCTATAATTTTCAGATTAAATATATCTAGATGTTCATGACTGGACATCTAATCGGTAATTTTTCTGATTCTTCTTTATCCCAATTTTTTTAAATAAATTCCCAAGTGACTGGAAAGTATTCATTAAAATTCTCCCTCAAATAATAATAATCAATAAAAACCGATTAAACAAATTAATCACTCGTTATTTCGCAAAATTTCCTGAGATCCATGGAAAATGATTAGACTTGTGACCCATGCCCCCCGATGTTTTGCAAAGCGGTAAAAGCCGGATCTTCCAAGGAGATGGTGGAGTTCCCTGAGTCGGTGGTGGAATGAATTTTCTCAAAGCAGGATATTACCCACACATAGATAATAGCCATATAAAAAATAATGGAGAAAAACATCTGGAACTCCTCCAGAGTGTTCTGAACGCTCTCCATCCATCCATTAAAACTCTCATTGAGGTACGAAAGAGCGAGTGTAGCGTCAGCACATACCTCAGGATCCTCTCTATCAAGAAGATCATTGAGAGCAGGAAGTGCCATCCTGACGACATCAAAAGGTGGTGGAGAGATGTCATGTCTGCACAGATTGGCAATGCTCCTGATGATGTTCCTGGTGAATGCCACTGAGATGTCGGGTTTAATGAGCCTCAGGAGTAGAGGCATGCAGTTGTATTTGAGGACTTTGTCACGTGCCTCTGGACTGTCACCTGCGATGTTCCCCAGGGTCCAGGCTGCCTGTTCAGCTACCTCGGGTACTGGTGACTTCAGCAACTCCACCAGCTTGGGAATCGCGCGATTGCCAACGACATACATCGTCTGCTCGGATGTACCTGCTGTGACGTTGGTCAGGGTCCACAAGGACTCAAATTGGAGGGCTGGATTGTGGTTGGCTGAGAGAAAGTCGATGCAACGGGCTATCACTCCTTTTCGAATCAGTAAATCTATTGGGGGATCTTCGGCGTAGTAATCTAGAAGTTGACGACATGCCTGGGCTGCGTGCAACTGCTCTGACTCTTCGATGCTGCTTATCACGTCGACTATCAGGTCTGTCAGGAGATCGGTGGGGAAAGAGTACAGACTTCCTGGGGCTGCTGATATCTTTGACAGTTTCGCTGGCAGGTCGCAGTGGTTCACCTGCACCAGCTCCATGGATGTCACCTGGAAGAGAACAATTCAGTCGATTATTATAAATAATTGATTCATCTATTTTCTGACTGAATTGGAGATATTTATTACGATTTATTATTATTCATTTGCAAGTCTGGTGAAATTTTTATTGGCGAATTCAGATGTTTTTTTTGCCTACCTTGGGCTCGCAGATGGTGTTTAACTCTAGAGTCGACATTGTGGCACGATTTCAATAATAAACACAAGAAATTCACCGATAACTCCGGAAATTAGAGGATAATTATTGGAAGATTCTTGGCTGTTGACACTTTGAATTTCAAATTTGGAGTGACTCGAGTGGGGGTCAGGCTTCGGTTTTATAGACCTAGAGGGAATGGAGTGGGGGTGGGACCGGGCCCGAGGGCCCAGCAGTCTAGCGAAGAATTTTAAGTCCTTGTTTTTCTAGAAAAATTATTTATAATTGTCATTAAAATGCACTTCAACAATCGATCGATTATTAATTTTATGAATATTGGAGAGAAGAAAAAAAAAAGAGAGCTGACAATTTTTTTTTCAAATATTCCATTTTTATGGAAAATTGTGTGAATTTTCCTGTAATTTTTCGGTAGAAATAATTCAAGGAAAAATGTTTATACAATTTTTCGCTATTTCATTTATTATTGAATGACTATTATGAAGTTTATTTATCGAATTTATTGTTAAAAAATGGATTTTAAATTAATTTGGACGTCTTCTATAAAATCAATAGTTTATTGAATAAATCAATATTTTGTAAAAGTAAATGAAATAATTGAATTCTCAAATTTTTCAATGCGAAAATAAAAATGAATGTTCGACATTAAATTCGCATTGCCAGAGAAATGGTGGAATTTTTTCGGCTTAGGACAGCTGCAGTGGAAACAAAAAGGGCAAAAAATTTCCCGGAAAATGGAGTGAATGAGAAAAATTTCTCCCACAATTTCTCCGACACTTCGAGACTATTCCGCAAATAATAAACAGAAAGGTTTTGCTTTGTTATTCCGGGGGTTTACGGTATTACCTGGAGAACCTTTTATTCCCCTGCCTTCTAGGAATTTAAGTCGGTTATTATGTCAACGGGTAATTCAAAGAAAGTGTTTACAATTGGACTAGGTACTCGACCCATTAACAAAAAAAAATAATAATACCCTTGCCAACGAAATAGAATAAGAGAGGGTAAAGGGTCACTAGACTTTTTCATTTGCAAATAAAAATCTCAATTGCTATCGCAATAAAAAATTTTATTCTCTCGCAATCAATTTAAAAAAATCAAGATAGTCAAACAGTTTAAAGGGAAATTAATAATAAATAATTAAAGGGCACTAGATGAATTATTTTTTGAAGAAATTATTTAGAAATAAAATGGACAAGCGAATAAAATCGTAATTACCCCACCTATAATTATAATGTCCTCCACCTAAATCTGATCCTGTCATAAAACCGGTGCAACGTGTCGGATGGAATGTCTCCATCGATTTGTTCGAGAACCAGGACACCGTCCGGAGATTATTGGATTGTCGAGGAAGGCTTTATGAATCCTGAGGAATTGCTCATCGATACCCGGAGTAATTACGCAGAGGTGATCCGGATTACCGGTTTATTTCACTGCAGACAGCAATTCATGAGGAAATAAACCTGGACTGAATGAAATCCCTCGGATGAATGGGACACGTCGTATCGTCGATGATAATCACCTGGGGTGCAGGTACAAGGATTACTCATCCCTCTTTGAATCGCCTCTGCAAAATGAAAAATACATTTTAATCAAATATTTTATTTTCCTGATGAAAACAAGAAAACAAGTGATATAAATGAAGATCGCTTGGAGCACTCAAATTATTTAATTATCTAGTCGTTCATTGTAAACTACTCGTAATTGTCACTTGAATTTTGCTCCAATCTGTTGAATTGAATTTGTTATGAGAAAGAAAAAAAACATGTATGCGTCGTTCTCACTCAAGTTCGAACACAAATTCAATGTTGATATCTTGGTTTAACAAATAAATAATTGTCATCATGTAGTCGAATGAGTTAAAATATGTTGTAATGAAGTCTCTTCGCTTCATGATTAATTTTTAAATTCGATATTTCCTGTGAAAAATTGTGCCCCAAGTATCGCGCTCTCATTCCTAACCTAATAAATTTATACCGTATTTGTATTAATTAATTAAATAGTCGAATGCGAGATTTATATTTGTTTAATATTTTTTGTAACGAGTTATTGTATGCTGGAGGGGGTGTGGGGGGTTTTTTGGCAGAATGTCTGGTGAATCGTGCAAGGACAGGCAGAATAATGAATTTGAAGTACTTAAGGTGAGAATTTAAATGTTTATCTATTGTTTATCGGCTTTGTTGGGAATTTGGGAGGGGAGGAAGACAATTAAATGTGGAATTTCATTTCCACTCTCGGAGTAATTCATTGAGGAAACCTATTCACTGTATGAATTTTTTGAATTTCCATTCAAAACTCCAATTTGTTTATTAAATTAATAAATTCAATTGTCCATCACCTTCGAATCGAAAATTCCTTTTTCATTTCCAGAATACTACGACAGTGTTCTCCCTTAAAAAATTTTATTCTATCCTCACACATCTATCCATTAAAATAATAAATAATTATCTTCTATTATAATTAAAAACCGAAACAATAATCTCCGGCTCGTAATGACCATTCAAATGTTTGTACATCAGTCAATCTACGGAGATGAGCTGCGAGACCTGCGTCGCGGAAAGCCGCACCGAAGATGGCATCCTCTGGACATATCGATGACGTTGACCCCCCAGCGAGGAATGTCCGGACCGATGGAGGTACACGCGCAAATCGACCTGCACACGATATGCAACGAGAATTACCCGAACCACATCCCCTCGATAAAATTGAAGAACAGCCGAGGTCTCTCTAACCACCAGATCGCGATCCTCTCGTCGGAGCTGGAGGCTCTGGCAAAGCGCCTGAAAGGCGAGGTAATGATCCTCGACCTGGCACAGCACGTGGAAAAATTCCTCCATGAGAACAACAAGCCAGGCTACAGCTCCTTTTACGAGGAGATGCTGTCACGCCACCAGGAGAAGTCCAAGCAAATTCAATCGGAGATGAAAGAGAAGCAATTGAAAGAGGACAAAGAGCGACAGCTCCTCCAGGACGAGATCCTGAAGCGTCAGGAGGCACTGAAGGCAGAGGTGCGAAATCGTAAGGACACGAATCATCGATCAGACTCGATTATCCTCTCCCAATCGATACCCTCGTCCCCAGGTGAACGAGTACGCACGTACTCTCGAAGACGTTGTATGAGTACCTCCGAATCTTCCGAGAGTAATTCCCTGTGTGAACACCGTGGCACAAAACTCCTGCACTTTGACAATAATCGTGGTGAACGTCAGGTGCACAGAGGCAAGTGCCTGGGGCACAGTCTGAAGGGCTCAGTGGTGTACGCAGGTGTCGACATGATCACTGGTGAACTTCTAGCGATCACCGAGTGGTCCTTAAAGTGTGGTAGCACTGGTAGTCAGGACCCAGACGACACACCCAACGAAACAACTGATCTCCAGCACTCGATGAAGCAAATAGCCAGTATCGAGCAGGAGCTCAATCATCTCCATCGTCTCCAGCATATGAATCTCGTGAGATACCTGAACATGAAGTACCAGCCGAGCAAGGACAACATTCTTATTTATATCCTGGAGGAGTTCGTGGTGGGTACGACGTGCACTTTTTTCCTCTCTGAGAATATACCAGTGGCTGTTGACATCCTCAGGCACATAGCTAGTGGAGTTCTCTCAGCTCTCGAGTTCCTCCACACCAACAACATCGTCCACAGGGATCTGAGGGACTCCAGCATTCACATCGACAGGTGTGGAATGGTCAAGGTCTCCGATTATTCCCTCAACAAGAGATTGTCTGATATCTATCAGTCGAGCTGTCTAGCCAAGGCTGAACACGATTTTCCTACGATTCAAGGTCGTGGTGGTAAGAAATTAGATATCTACAGGTTCGGGATAATTTTATTGTCTCTATTTAAGGGGACGATTATCTCGGAGAAGGAGCAGACGATCGAGTGGTCGACGAATTTACCTGGGGAACTTCGTGATTTTCTTTCGCGATGTCTGAATAATAATGAGAGATCCAGGTGGTCTGCTGAGCAGCTTCTGCAGCACAGCTTCATCAGGACACCTCTGGAGAGGGGTCTTGCCCCTCCGAAAACACCTCGCGGGCACGAGCAGGAGGAGGAGCCCGAGGAGCCCGCCCAGGATGTCAACATGTACCTCCCAGCGACTCTCAATAATTCTAGGATTCAAAATGAGTTTGAGGTACTCAAGTGGCTGGGAAAAGGGGCCTTCGGAGATGTCATCAAGGTCAGGAATAAATTGGATGGGGGAATTTATGCCATCAAGAGGATCCCCTTGGACGCCAAGAATAAGCAGCTGAATAAAAAGATCACGAGGGAAGTGAAATTACTCTCGAGGCTCAATCACGAGAATGTCGTGAGGTACTATAACTCCTGGATCGAGTCAGCAATCCTGGAGGATGCACTGTCCTCCAGGGACACCACCAGGGATACCACCAGGGAGACCACCCCAAATATCTCTCCCCCAGGTGTCGACCTCCACAGAATAATCAACAAAAATCACGTGAACAATATGAATTTCGATGCTGACATCGTCGAGGAGCTGGTGCCACCTATTCACGAGGTCGAGTGGAGTCTCTCGTACGAGTCAAGGGCATCAGTAGCCAAGTCAAATGATTCCGAGGAATCCGACACCGAGAGCGAGAGCGACGACGACGAGGGCTGGGGATTCTTCCTGGGGACATCCCTCAGTACAGATTCCTCCGACAGCATCGAATTCGAGAAAGACACGACCCAGGAGGGTACGTCCGATTGTGAGAGTCCCGAGGATCATGGCGAGATGGAGCAATCGATCAGGAACGAGACTGAGACTGACTCCTCCAAGGAAATTCAATTCATGTACATTCAGATGGAGTTCTGCGAGAAGAGCACCCTGAGGACAGCCATCGACAATGGCCTCTTTGAGGACGAGGAGAGGGTGTGGAGGCTCTTTCGAGAGATCGTCGAGGGAATAGTACATATTCATCAGCAGGGAATGATTCACCGGGATCTCAAGCCTGTTAATATCTTTCTGGATAGCAACGATCACGTGAAAATTGGGGATTTTGGTCTTGCCACTATCGATACAAGGACACCGAGTGAGAGGCGAGTCCAGGTAATTGAGAAGTCAATGACCTTCGAGACTGACGAGCCATCCTCGATGACTGGAGAGATTGGCACTGAGCTCTACACAGCCCCTGAGCTCAATTCCAAAACAGCAAAGGCAATTTACAATCAAAAAGTCGATATGTACAGCCTTGGGATCATCCTCTTCGAGATGTTCTGCCTGCCCTTGGCGACTGGCATGGAGAGGGTCAAAGTACTCTCGGACGTGAGGACAAAGGATATCGTTCTACCCCACGATTTCATGGAGAATGTCAAGACAAACGTTATTAATCTTCTTCGTTGGCTGTTAAATCATGATCCCAGTCAGAGACCCACGTCCCAGGAGTTACTCTCATCGGAATATTTACCACCACCTCAGCTCGAAGAGGCAGAGCTCCAGGAGATGGTGAGGCACACATTGTCCAATAATCAGAGCAAGGAGTACAAGTACCTGATTGCCTGCTGCTTCAGTCAGGAAGTAACACCTGCTGAATACATAACTTATGACACCAATCTTCTACCACCGAAGAACAACTTCTCCCTCATGAAGACTGATCTCCTCCGGGAGTACGTTAAATCGAAAATCGTTGAGGTATTCAGGAAACATGGGGGAATGAATGTCACGACACCCCTGCTGATGCCAAAATCAGCGAAATTCCAGTACAACCAGATGGAGTCAACGGTGAAACTCATGACGAGGTCTGGAAATATCGTGTCAATACCCTCTGATCTTCGTGCACCATTCGCCAGATATGCAGCCTGGAACAACATCCTCCACATGAGGCGATACGCCATCGAGAGGGTCTACCACGAGAAAAAAGTTTACGGTTTTCACCCCCGGGAATTCTACGAGTGTGCATTCGACATTATCAGTACATCAGTGGATTTAATGGCTGAGGCTGAGCTCATCTACATCGTCTGGGATATTTTTAATCAACTGCCAGAGCTCCGAGAGAGAAATTTCACTGTTAGAATTAATCATACGTCACTGCTCCAGGCTGTCCTCATGTACTGCGGCATCGAGCCTGAGAAGTATCAGGATATTTACACGATTCTTTACGACGCCAGGGAGGGGAAATTCTCCAAGTTTCAGGTGCAGACCCACCTCATCAGCTTGTGTTTAACGGATCAGGCGATGTCGACCCTATCGAATTTATTCGACACCGAGAGCTCAGTGGCAAAAATATCGAGTGTCCTGAAGACCATCACCAAGAGGAAAGGCACTGATGCTGCTATTCTCGCGAGAGAGGGACTCAGGGAAATTGAGACTGTCGTATCTAATGCCGAGGCACTTGGTGTCAGGTGGCAGATTATCGTGGCACCTCTCCTGGTGCATAAGACACAGCAGCAGCACAGTGGAATTGTTTACCAGATCACTTGCGACATGGGGAGAAAAAAGCGACGAGGGGGTCACGATGTGATTGCTGCTGGTGGCAGGTATGACCGGATGTTGGCGGAGTTTAGGCAGGTGTTGGAGAGGACGGGGCTGGCTAGCAAGGAGTTCAAGCAGCATGGGGTGGGTATTAGTGTCTCGTTGGAAAGGCTTGTTCATGCTGTAGGGGAGATATCCCTGGACAACACTGATGGTCAGCTGATGGTCAGTAAATTCGGGGGAAATGTATCTGTTGCTGTTTGCTGCATCGATGGCTCCAATAGGCAGGTGGAGATGGCTGCTGTACTCAGGGAACTCTGGGGACTCGGTCTCGGGGTGACTGCACTCGATTTTACCACTGCTGATGAGGTCATCGATTACTCCAGGGAGAACTCTATCAGTCATGTGGTTATTCTAAAGGATGGGGAGAAGGGCAGCCTCAGGGTGCAGACCTGGGAGAGAGACAGGTATCAGGAGAGAAAAATATCGGTTAATGACGTAGGGGAGTTCTTCCAGAGGCAGAGGAATGACACATCGTTGCCGGTGTTGAATAGATCTGAGAGCAGGAGTTATTCAGAAAATCCTCCGCTCAATGTTAATGTTAATTTTGTATTGTCTGAGAGAGATAAACTGTCCGGAAGTGGCAGGAGGAGTTACAAAAATTCAATGCTCGCCCAGATGACGTCCCACCTGCAGAGAATTGCCAGTAAAGTTCAGATACAGGTTTTTGGGGTTTTTCTGGAGATGGGCGTCGTCAGGAGCATTGGCGGACACCTGGAGGTCGACCAGGGGGAGCAAGACTTTGAGAGGAGTGTGCAAGTGATTATTGAAAAGTCAGTGGATTCATTCGATTTTAGTTTTCATTCTTTTTCATCTGTTAATTCAATTGAATTCTCATTTTTATGCATTTATTTTTTGTTTCAGGCATCCGCGATATAAGAAATACATTCAGCAGATTTGCAATGAAATGTGGGAGACCAGGAACGAGAAGCAGCGGCCTACCCTGGTTATCTACAGTCTCGTCGATAATCGATACCTATTTTTAATTTAAAATTTATATTGCTCTTTTGAGATATGAAAGGAATCTTTATAGCGAATAAAATATCTATGTTTCATAATTTTGTCTATTAATTATTTATACGTATAAATAATAATAATAAATTATTGTTATTATTTGAATTTCCCGCTCCACATGCCATCGGTGATGAAAATCCCCTCATTACCATAGACATGTCATAATTTTGTGGAAAAGAAAATGAAATCGTTGGAATAATTATAATTCTACAGTGCAAAAATGAAAAACAATATCATCGATGTCTGCGAAAGGCTGGACAACTTGCTCCTCCAGTCCCTGGAGCTGATGGAGGAAAAAGTGGTGACGACAATTCACCTGGAGAATCATCTCCGTGATGGACACCTGGAGATGGCAAAAGCGAGGTACATTCAGGGAAAAGAGTCCGTGGGAATGCTCCAAGTGCCGCAAGACACGACAATAACGTCCCTCTTCAACCTGGAGACATCCTACCTGGAGGAGAACGACGAGGCCACCCCCAGGTTCTCAATAAACCTGAAGGATAAGGAGGCTATGAGGGAGATTCAGGATCCCCTCAAGTGGTTCGGTGTTCTCGTCCCCCAGAGCTTGAAAACCGCCCAGAAACGCTTCCAGGAGTCTGTCTACCTCTCCGCCAAGATCAGTGACATCGGATCTGACCTTAATGTCATCGCCAAAAACGTCGAGACTCTCAAGGAAGTCAAGAATAAATTGTTAACGCACCCCGATAACGAATAAAATTATTTCAAATTAGAATGACACAAAAACTGATTAAAATTCAATGAAAATTATTGAATAAATTCCTCTCCGCCCAAATTAAATCCTCAAATATCCTATCCTACTTATCAAACCTCGCGCCTATTAATCCGCACCTACTGACGCTCATGCGTACGCGGAAAAAGATCTCGAGAGGCACCATTGGCAGAGCCCGTCAAATCGGCAGCACAACGAGCCAATGAAAATGCCCCCTTCCCCAACCCCCAAAAATAAATAAATAAAAATCACCCGAAAAAAAAAAATCCCGAATGACGCGAAAATGACAAAAACCTCCCCCGAGTGCTGCACCCCTCGTCGTCAAACCGATGATAAAAAAAAATCGTTAAAAATCGGTACATAACCCCCCAAAACAAAACGTATCCCACGTCGCACATACGAAAACGCTGAAAAGCGCAAATATGGCCGAACAAAGCGACCCAGCCAGTTGTCGTTGATCTCCTGTCAGCCATCCAGAAGATAGAGAATAATCGAGACACCCCCAAGGGTCCAACAATAACCCCCCCTCCCAAAAAAAAAGCAATAACCAGCACCGAGAAAAAATATCAAAGGACAATCGAGTAAATGACAGTATAAAACAATCACTCTGTGAAAACAATGTGGAGTTGACTTGTGTACGCATGTATGTGTATGTTTTTTCTCATCTAGGAAATGATAATCACCGTATTGTGTTGATGACTGATAGAGGATTAGCCTCTGGATATTTGAATTTACCCTGTTATCGTCGGTGAGGGGTTGTCATGTGGGAGGGAGAGACGATATTTGATCTAGGGGTAAGAGTGATAAGAGTGAGTAATTCAGGTAATTATGATGATTATTGGATGAATGCTGGGAGAATAACCTGGGATGCATCAGGTGGAGATATTGTCTGGGGATAATCCGAGGGACTGGCCACGCAATTATTATTTGTGAGGTTAAATCTGTGTTGTCATGATGGACGTTGAGGTGGAGGGCAAGGACAGGCCTGGGGATATCAATCCTGGATGTTCCGGGTACTCGGGTATGGTACACAGTAAAAAGGTCATCAAGCATGCACTCAGGCAGCAGGCCAAGAGGAGAAGGAAAAATACAACAATTGCCAGTGGCAATTCCAGAGCATTGCCACAAATTGTTGTTAAACCACTGGCACCACCACCTGCACCTCCACCGGTTATTATCAGTCCGGTTACTGTCAATGATCCAACAGCTTCCATTCAGCTTAATAATGGTGAGTTTTTTTTATTTTTTATTTTAGCCGAGATTTTCTTAGTCCTCTGGAGAGGTTTTTGGGGAGATTTTTTGGGACTGCAAGAATCTCTCCGGATTTTATCCGTTTTCACCCTCGCGAATATTGCGAAAATTTTTAATTGTTATCTTTTTTATTTTATTGAATTGGTTCGAATATGAATAAGAATTCAGAATTTTAACTTGGAGAATTTAAATAGAAGATAACATTTTTGTGTATATTGAGTATTCTCCGAAAATCTTCACAAATCCAAAAAAAAAAAAATACCAATTTAAATAAATACAATTCCACTGCTGCTCAGCAGAAGAAAAAAAAATCACCAAAAGCCCCCTCCTCTTAAAATTAAAGTTGAAGAGCCAGCAGCAACGATGCGAGAAGTGCTAGCAAGTCTGCCAGGATTCAGCCTGAAATCATCACGTCGAAGATCAACGAAGAAGCTGTCAGCAGCAGCTCAGCTCGAAGCAGGTCTGGTGGATCTTGAGTCACCCGCGAGTATCCTCGCGAGTACAAGCCTGCGAGCACTCCTCAACAGACACACCTTCCAGGGCTTACCACCACTCTATCAACGTAAACTAGCGCAGCTCCTGCCCTCAGTGGATCGCCAGGATGCAGCAACATCGGGTTTGAATAACGAATTTTTCGCTCGTGCCTGTCTCGAGTGGAGAAAACGCCTGGCCGAGGGTGAATTTACACCAGAGAATCAGCAACGGCTGAAGATGGAAGCCGAGAGGGATAAGAACAAGCTCGATCCCTGGAAGCTCAAGCACTTTGAGCCGATCTGGGGTGACAAACGTGAGCCAAAAGTTCGTCTGGGTATAAATTGCATCAACGAATCGAGAGCTGCATCACACGGTGGTGCTGTCACTAGATCAAGCTTGAGACTGCGCCTGGAGAATCCCCAGGAGGCCCTCACCACCCCCATGGCAACCCCAAAAATATTATTCACGAGACAGACTAATCCCGACAAGACTGAAACCGAAATTGAGACTGAGACTGAAGTTGATGTTGAAGAGATACCCCCTGAGGAGTCAAAAGCTCCCTTGCCACCACCCCCATCGCCCCAGGAACACGAGGAGACTCGAGTGATTACCGAGAGCTTACCGAGTCCCATCGTCGAGGTGCCAGCACCAGAGCCCACCCCAGAGACCCAGGAAGTTGTCCCTGAAGAGGAGAATAAAGATGAGGAACCAGAGACTTATGAGGCACCTGCAGTTGAGAGTCCTGTGCTGGAGTCGATGGAGATTGAACTGCGGGAGGAGGTGTCGGAGGTGAGCCCGAAGGAGGTAGTTCCTGAGGACGAGCTCGAGGATCAGGAGCACAAGGAGGAGAGGCAGGAGGAGATGGAGGAGCAAATGCTGGAAATTGAGGAACAAATATCCCAGGAGCAGGTGGCAAATTCGATACCAGAGTCCACCAGAGTGCAATTCCCACAGTCCGAAGACCCGGAGATCTTCTCCACGATGATGGCCACATCCCCGAGGAAGCCAGAGGTGCCAGATGTGCCAGTGGAGGTGATTGAGATTCCTCCAGAGTGCGGGACACCAATTCTCAACGATTGTCACACCCTGTCGATGAATCTAGACGTAGCTGAGATTGCTCTGGACTCCCAGGAGCCGTTCGAGGAGTTCTCCTCCCCGAAACCGGATAAAATCTTTGAGATACCCGAGTGCGAGAGTGCAGCTGCTGTGGAAAGCATCTGCGACAGTGGAAAAACACCAGAGGAGCTGATAATCGAGGAGCACGTGATAAACGTTCAGATAAAGGAGGGTATGCCCCAGGGAATAGCCCAGACAGTGGTTCCAGACACCGAGCCCATCCCCGAGGGAATGGAGATCGACTCTGAGACCCTCCAGAGGATCCACGAGCTGGAGGTGAGAGGAGAGATGAGAGAGGCATACGAGGAGATATCAGGCTGCACCGAGGAAATAATTTATCCAATTCTCGAGGGCATGGACATGGGTTCTAATGGCTCTGAGGATGCTGATCAGGTGGAGCAGCAGAATGGAGTGATCGAGGGTGAGGAGATCAGAGAGGCTGAGATAAATGAGTCGAATGAGGACGAGGAGCTCAGGGATGCCAATAATTACGTCTGCTCGGAGATGCTTGATTGCAGTTGGAGTGTTGATCCGCCTGTAAATCCTGGAATCGATCCAGCGCAGGATATTCAGGTGCCCTGGCCCCTGGTTGCAGCTGCTCTCGATGGATCTGTCGCTGCTAATATTACAGTGACAACTCAAGAGGACTGCAGTGACACATCAACCACCACTGACTCCACCACCAGTGTTAATCCACCTCAGGTTGTCCAGCAGGTGCAGCAGATCCAGCAATTCAGCAATGAGAGCCTCAGCAGCTCGTCGAGCAATGAGGGTGTCAATTGTGTGGCACTACCTGTTGCCCAGGCCGCCCCCTTCCAGGAGGGAATGACTCTCAATGCTCCAGTCACGTCTTGCCTCCTGAAAAATGTACAGCAGAGCTCTCCCATCATTGCATTTCCACCTCTTCAGTCCATCAGATTTGTACCAAGATTCCAGCAGAGTGTCAATTCGAGGATTCAAGCGTCACAGAGCAATATCACGAGGATCAGCACTTCTGCGGGGATTAGGCCGAGTGGACAGGTAGTTCAGGGCCATCCCCAGAGTGCTATTGTTGTTCAGCAGCATCAGAATGCCATCTCGGTGCCGGCTGTTACCCAGGGGAGACAGATCGTTGCTAATATGCAGCCACAGTATACTAGTCCTAGTGTTAATCCCAGATCCAGGTCTGGGGGACAGGTTGGCTATAGGGGATCCAGGAATGGGGGGAAGGAACAGGGGGGCAGGAGCAGGAGCTCCACCAAGGAGCCGCCTGGTGCGGTCAACCTTGAGAGGAGTTATCAAATCTGTCAAGCGGTAGGTTTTGTTATTTATTTTATTTTATTTTATTTTTTTTCTATAGAATATAATGTTAGACTGAAGGAAAATGATTAATTCGATAATTTCTCCAGGTGATTCAGAGCTCTCCAAATCGTGATCAGCTGAAGGCCCATCTGAAGCCACCACCGAGTCTCCTAGCTCGTGGAGATGGTGCATTCACGACAAATAAATCCGGTGGACGTACGATAACAACTGTTAAATCCCAAAAGCAACAGATACCCCACAAGAATGCCAACAAGGGGCAGACGGTGATGCTGCGCCAGGTATTCACGACAACTCGTCAACAGCCTGTGGAAATGATCGAGGGTGGACCAACGACAACAGTCGCCCAATTGGGTGCTGTTGCTGGTAATGGTTCCACTAATTTTGGACAATATATTCTCGTGCAGAGAACTGGAGTGAGTGATGGAGCCCCTAGGGCATCTTCAGCACCACCTTTACCCCCACAAATTGCCGGACTTGGAGTGGGAGTTCATCTGGTTCGGGGGAGGCCAGCAAGTGCTGGTGAGGGCTCACATCAGGCTGTCACTCTCAAGGCTAGGAGTGGAGCTGATGGACGAGGAGGTGGAGGAGCTGAACCAGCAGCACCTGGGGTTATCATGGGCGGAGATCCACCTCCACCCTGCGAGTGCCACATGAGGGGTGCTATGGTGATCTGTCGACAGTGTGGAGCATTCTGTCATGACGACTGCATGGGACCCCAGAGAATATGCGCCACTTGCCTCATTCGCTGATAATTAATACCTTAATTAGGGATTTTTCTAAGATCAAGGGGTCATGGACCGTTTGGGGGAAATTTTTTAGTCACTGGTGGAGATTATGGAAATTTTCTGGGAAATCATCATTATTTGGGATAATTTTATTGAAGGATCAATGACTCATGCAATGCAAAAAAAAAACCAAAAGAAAAATTTCCGAGGAGAAAATCGAAGTGGATAAATCAAAATCTAGGTTTATGATAGGTATTTATAGTAAATTTCATGGTAAATCCCGGAATAATTGACTCTCACCCTTTGATCTCAGAAATAATATGATGAGAATAAAATTTCCAGCAAAATGTAAGCAAGCATCCACAGGAATTAGAGTTCAAATTCAAATGAAAACGTAATTACCTAGATTATAATTAATTTAAGTTTTATTTATAAAATGGAAGAGAGAGAAAAAACGATTTTTCTCTACGTAAAATATTGTAATTTTTTTATTGTAACGAATGAATGGATTTTTCATTGAGATATATCCCGTAATTTTAATTGAATTGTACATTAAATTTATCAGTGGAATATTTAACGTATAGAAAAATTGTTCACTATTCAACATCACGAGAGATAATATTTCTCAATTCGTTTTACGTGTAGATATTTTTCTTTTTATACTATTGTATAAATATTTTTCTAATTACGCTACCTGTGTTTGTCGAACTCGCGCCATATATTTTACTATTTAATATAGAGGAGAAAATAAACAATCGAGGGAGAATTTATTTCATTAACTTTATCCTATTGTACGCTTACTGCGCGATCAAGCTCAACTATGTAGGCAGAGAGTGAAATTTAGATGACAGCATTGATGATGATTAATTATTTAAAAAATTCTGTAGCCTTGCAAGAAAAAAAAAAAACAATCGTAACTACAGATTTCAATCATCCACCTCGTTACGACGCAATAATCGAACAGTTGTAAATAATTATCAATACTGTTCCTGACGAATTAATTGCAGGTATTACTTTGAGAAATAATTATTTAATTTTGACAACAAATGGAGGAATACCCACAGTAACCGTAGGGTATAAACTGTAAACTGTTTATTATTATCAACAATTAGATTCGAGATGATTAAATACTTGAATAAACATTCAAAGTGGAATTCAATGGATTTATTAATCACCTCTGATGCTCGATTTATTGATCCCTCGAGGAAGGAAGAACTTCATTTTTTCATTTTTCATTAAATATTTATGCATTTTTATTCGATTTATTTTACAGTTCGATGCTTCTATTCAATAATTGCCAAGCCATCGGAAATAATTGGACAATTCACACCGAGATTCTCCGGGTTTACAGATATTCTCGAAGTGATTTGCGGATATTAAGTAAAAATGCCAAACAAATGAGATCGATCGCTCTTAAATAAATAATTGATTAAATTCAAGTAGCAAAAACAAATCGAGTAAACGAATTCTGACAACAAATCATTCAAACTTAGGAACAAAGGACTGAATAAAATCATTTGAGTTTGAGAGGTGAAATTTCTTGCAATTATCTCATTAGCTAATTGATTGAATTAGAAAAATTTAATTGAACATCTTACTCCAAACCCGAAATAAACAATAAAAAGTGTTGACTCTCACAAAATCAGTCATATAAATAGTCTAATGTGAACATAAACAAAAAAAATAATCCATCCCTGTTCATCAATCCGTGATAATTCAGTGTTGAGCTCAACTGGTGAGACATTTGTTATTATTTTAACATGTATAATATTTATATAATACATGATGACTCATGAACCAACGAAATGACATATCTAGTCATAGATCTCAATGTACCACACTATGTATATAATATTCATTCGATTTTCTATACGCCTACTCTATATTCAGGGGAGAAAGTGGCAAAACGAATTTTCTATAAATAATCCACAAAAGTGTGAGAAAATTTAATAGAAAAATTTGATCTTTCTCATCAAAATTATATTCAATCTTTATTGAAGTTCTATCCACCCCACGTATTCGAGATTGAATGAAAATATCGACAGCAATAATTCAGGAATAGATTCTTTCTTTGGAATTTTTTGGAATTTGGAATGTCGGAATGAAATTTGGAAAATTGGTTGTGCCCTATTGTCCCCTCGATTTCTACTTTCAGTCAACGGCGATATACATAAATAGATTAAATACGTTGGGGCCTGCCCATATATCGATCAGCTGTCACCGAGAAAAAGCCCAGAATCTCGTCCTCTGGATGAAACACCAGGGAATGTCGAAATAAATAAATCCAGGGATCATAAATTCTCACTGTTCGATCACTTCTCTGAGCTGTTTCATTGACTTCATCACCGAATCAACGGGATACATCAAAATCTCATGCATCATCATTTACACATACTCTGGATAATTATTACAACTGATTGCAAATTATTTTGCGCGATTAACTGTACGCTGAAGACATATTGCTCGGTTCCAAGGCCGACAATCCCTTAACTATTCAAATCTCAATCGATTTACCTATTTACATAAATTTTTTTGTCACGTGTTCCGTTAAATCACTAGGTTCCAATTATTAGGCCATCATTAGTAACTACTTTTGATCGATTCGAATGATAAACACAAATTTTATTCGATTTTTTTATCCAATTCATCAAATTTATCACCAAAAACATCACCGAGCATGACCTGACATTTGGAATAAATCTCATTGCACGAGATGAAAGTTATTTGATTGGAAGAAATATTTATTCCCGTGCAGTTGAATTTATTCTCGAGGAAATCCTTCATTTTTTTAATTACTAAAACGTAATTAATTGAAAATTTCAACTTCGATTATCTCGGTAGTAAGTTGATTTAGGAGAAAACATTGGGGAGGATTTTCATGGGAAACTGAATTTCCAAACGAAAATTTCTTATCACATTTTTTCTTAAAACCCCTACATCCCGAGATATCCCTTGATTTCATCCTGGAGATGCTCTTGTGACGGTCTTGATAGGTGTACAATCGAAAAACTTACGATTTGGGCCCCATAGATCCTAAAAATATTACCACCACCACGTCACAATTACCTGTACTGTCTCCCTAACTTAGAATCATTATCACTAATGTTTTTTTTTTTTTCATTTTTCTTTTTTTCCCATCGGAAACTCAACTGAACTCTAACAAAAAAAATGTCTGAATCTTTCCCTTCCCCTGGAGGTCAAATTCCCCAAAAAAATGAATAAATGTCCAACTTTCCCCTGGGGACAGAATTTCCAGGAAAAAAAAACCTGACTTTCCCTTGGGGTTTTTCCAGAATAAAATCTGTCTTGAATTTTCCATTTTTTTCCCTTAAACATACGCAGGTGATAAATTCAGTGTAAGTCGTGAGATAACATTGTTGCGAATAGTAGCTCTGGTGCTTCTGGAGCTCTTAATGATCTGAATGACCATGATCCTGCAGTCATGACAAACAACCATGGAAACACCCCTCATCCTCTCAGCAACGAGTCTCTCAGTGCCAACGCCAAGACTGCCAGTGGCACTCGTTGTCATTCTGCTGGGACTGCCCCCAACCCTAGGATACTTGATTCTGTCAGTGCTCTCGTCCCTCGGTGTGAGACCATCAGCAGGGGTGGCAGGATTTGGTGTAGACAGTGGTGTATTCGACTGATTGCTGAGATTTCCTTCCCTGCGTCGATGAGCCGGTGACGCTGGAGCTGATCCAACAGCACCACCAGGTCTGGGCCATCCCCTGGTGGAGTCCTCCGAGCCTGGCGACATGAGGATACCCGGTGACAGCAGAACCACGGGTACATGAGCAAAATGCTCAGTTGGAATGCGCATTTTCGAGTAGCATTTCACGCAGACTGTTCTCTCGCAGAGTCTACACCTCTGGCCCCAGGGCCCAAGCAATCCAAATCTCGTCTTAAGACAGAGGAAGCACACCCTCCTCTTCTCCACGTCCTCCTTGACGCGCCCCTCGACGGGGAGTGACTCGAGCTCGGCCTTCGTCAGGACACTCCTGATGTGGACAATCTCTTCAAGGGTGAGGGATAGCCTCTCGTCTAGAAGCATATCACCCAGGGAGGGCTTCTTCTCCTGGGGTGGATTGTAATTAGGATCGACTGTTGTGTGGGACTTTAAAAGTGTTCTCTCCCTCGGTCTGGGGCTAACACTTGGAGAAATATTTGGAGATGGTGATAGGCTCATCTTTACGCTGTCCCCTACACCACTGATTCTACTTTGCGGACGAGAGTGGGGCACTGAGCATGTACCCAGAGGGATGAACGACGGGGCGATGTTCCTCGGCCCTCTGTGTTTTCTCACTGATGCTCGGCGTGATGGGCACTGGGTCGCCAGGTCGTACGACTCAAGTTGTGCGTCGCAGAAACGGTGATACTCATTTCTCGTCAGACGGAGGCCACCGGTTTTCCTCCAGGGATTCGCCGAACCCTTGTCCTCGTCGTCGTCTTCACGGTCGATGCACTGGTGAGCTGGTGGCTCCTTGTCGTCCTCGAAACGTGTCACTGCGTAGACGGAGTCGTCGGAGTCGGAATCCTCTTCGCCGTCGAGTTTCAGGTCAAAGTCCACCGGAATCAGCTTCTTCGGCGGCTTCGATGAGTCCTGGGATGGCTCGGGGGTCGATGCACCCTGGGGATCTGCAACAATTCGAAGATAATTGGATTGATATTAATTTTACTCCAGTATTCGTTCACTCGAGGTCCAGTAATTCCTAAATTTTTTTTCAAATTAATTAATAAGAAATTCAGGAAATTCAGGATTTTGAGAAAAACAGGAAAACATTTTGGGGCTTGAATGCTCACTGAAAATCCTGAGACCGAGGGAGTAAAAACAATTCATTAGTGAGTGAAATGAAAAAAAAAAAACCCAAATGCGATGAAATGATTTACCTGTCCCCTTAAATCGTCTCCTACGGGACTTACGATTCCGAGTTTTCGCCTCGGTATTTCTTCCAGCTCGTGGACGTGGCTGTGGCACTGGCATTGACCCCTGACACTCAGGCTGACGCCATTGTGCTGCCACATCCTGCGCTGATTCCTGCTCCTGCTCCTGAGCTGCCTGAACAGGTGGCACCTCACCCAGGACAATTCGCCTGGACTCACCCCCGACTGCCAATAGCATTTCACTGATCTCCACCAGGTAATTATTAATTTACACCCCCGGAGGATTCTGAGTTATGCATTTGCCAATTGATCGATGGATATTTCAGATTGATAATTATCGATTAACTCGTCATTACTCTGGGGCTTCCAAGGAATTCTTATTGGGGATGATTTATTCTAATGTCCAGGGAATCTTATCACTTCGGCCCGACGTATTTTCACTCACAGCCATTATTTTTAGCGCCACTATCGTTACTTACACGGGAGTCACGATTATTGATCGAGTCTAGGGGATGGATGAGGGTGGCATTGGGGATGGTCGACTGCCAGCTTACAGGAGGAATTCAAAGTCACGCCTGCGCGAGGTAGGAACACCTGTTTAATGCAGGACGTGTGGAAAAGTGGGGGTTGAAATATTCGAAAATTCATCTACCTGATTTGTTTTTTTCATCCAGGAAATACGATTTTTTTTTTATTACATTAAACCAACATTTTCATTTAATTTCAATTGATAATCGAATTTTCGGACGATTACCTCAATTCAATTGAATTGATTTCCAAAATTTTCTCAATGAAAATGAAAAATCGTGCAGGAAAATTATTTTTATTTCAAATTCAGGTCTCGTTCAAATTAAATGAGAAGAAAAAATAATTGTTGATACTTGAAAATGAATAAAAGAAAGAGTTTTCATATTTATTTATGTTAATTTAGGTGGCTAGATGAAATTAAATGGAGTTTTACTCACCTATCGGTTTTTTCTCCTGGAGTTGACGCTCCCTGCAGGAGCGAAGAGGTCTCGGGGGTTTCTTTATGCTCTCCATAAGCAATTCCCGAATTGTGGATTCTTTTTTTCGGGGCGGGAGTTGCCTGTCTGATGCCTGAAACAAAAATTATCGAATAAAGGTTTTTTAAAATTAAAGACAATATCGGATTGTTCGGTAATCACCAATTTCTCGGAAACTATCGATTTAACAGGAGAACAGTAAAAATATTTTTTGTAGCTAATTAAATTGAATTAATTAAATTAAATCAATGATTTTTGAGAAAAAATTGAATTTGATGATTTTATAATTCGGGTGCACCTTCTTCAAAGGGGGTCGACTCCTGATGAATTCCAATACGACAGCACGAGCGTCTTTCCTCACATTGCGAACAGGTCCAGATGTTTTTCTCAAATTGTATCTCCGCTCTTTGATATCGTCCATCAGAATTTCGTAAGGTGTCAATTCGAATTCAGTCCCTCGATCTTTCACTTTTCCTCGTTTCTTCAGGTTCTCCTCGACTTTCTTCAGTTTTATCCCGTGACGAAGCTCGCCGATCACTTGCACCCAGAATCTCGCCTGCCAATTTTAATTATATTATTTATAATATTTATAATTATTTATAATAGAAATTTTCATGAATGGATTGAACGAAAAAAATGATAAATTATAGATTTAAGAGAAACTATTGTTTTAATTTATGATTCATGCATCAATAATGTACCTGAATAGCCCTCCAAATCCGAATGTCAGTCTACGGCAACGGTAAAACACATTTATTATTAGAAGAAGAGTTAAACTGTTAGTATTACAAATATAAAATATTATAAAAGTTGGTGAAAAAAATAGCCGTATTATGGAGTAAAATAATATCCCAACACCGATATTTCTTCAGTTTTTGAAATTGACATTTAATAAAAATCCTGTTCTTACCCAGTCATCAAAATTCATAGTGTCCAGGTGCTGGGAGGACACTCCATAGCGTTCGTTGTTAGGGAGATTCCTGAGATTTGATTGGAACCTCTCACCACCGACTTTCTCGAGGAACTGGGAGAGCTCCAGAGCTTCATGAACAAACGCCCTGATCACAGCCCGATAATGACTGTCTGCCTGATCATCAGTTCCCTGGATATGCCTGGCGCAAACCTGAAACCCACAATAATCCCAATTATTCGATGATTAAAAATTTATTAAAATTCTACGAGCAATTTCTATGTACAACAAAAATTTCATAAAATCTGTCTGCAAATCTGAAAATTCATTCATTTAATTGTTTATTCTTCAATGTTATTCAATATATTTTTCAATATTAAATATATTAATATCTTAATTGAAATTCACCTGAACAATATGTTTCAAAGTGCAATAATCGTTATTATGACCACTGTACGACGAATTATCCTCATCGAGTTCGACCTCGGAATCCCTGCCAATGCCCTCGTCGTCAGTCTCCTGCAGTCTCTCATCACTCCCGTAATCCTCAATGCAGCTCCCCATGAGATTCATGAGATCCTTGAGATCGAGAGCCAAAAGTCTCTCCTCCCTTTGATCCAATCCAAAATCCAGTGCCTGATAAATCAGTACACCCACAGAAAGGATGACCTTCTTCTCGGACACGTACTCCACCCCAGGCAGATCGAGGAGTACGTGGCCATCTTTGTGGAGGAGAATTTGACTGAGACTGTGGAGCTCCTGGAGACGAGCGGAGGGCAGTTGGGACAGAAATTTCGCTGTTTGATGACAGACTGCCCACGCCTGCTCCTGGCCGATCGGACCGTTGAACGACAGCAGGGTCTCCTCCAGGTTTAGGGTGTCATCCTCACGCAGTTTACACTGCACTCGCGATCTCTTCATTGCTCTGGGGTGCAATATCTCTGGATCCATTGGCTCGAGGGTGGGGGCCTTATCTCAATTATCCAGTCGTTAACTGCTACATCCTCCGATCAGTGCACCAACCACTGACATCATTACAGATCTAGAACACCATTTATCATTATTTCATTATTCAGCGAATTTATTCTAAATTATTCATCGAAAATTAATTTTTTTTTAAAAAGGAAATATCATTAATCGAACGAATTTAATTAAATGAAAATGAAAACGAATTGAATGGATGAATGAATGAAATGAAATATTGGAAATATTTTGAATGATTTTTTTTAGTAGAATCAATTGAATATTTGCTATTTACAATTAGTTCAACCAAAAAATAATTGGAATTTCCTCCAAAAGTTTTACCTGACAACCAGCTGCACTCACCCGTGAAGTATTGAAGATGTTTTGAGGGTTAGACAGGCAGAAATGCTGACCAAAACAATTGGAAGATGCAAAAAAATTATTCAAAAAACAGTAAACAACAAATTGGGGGGTGTCACTTCGTGGAAAGATCGAGGAAAATGCAGCAGTCGAGGAATTCAACTCTTTTTTTTTTACGATGTGTTGCTTCCCTCTGGTATTTCGGACTTCAATCTGAAGTTGACAGCTGAAGATTGACGGAAAAAAACCCCAGACACCCCTCGCGATTCTCCAGAATTCAAAATCCTCGGAGACGAGGGCCAGGAGGGACTGGAGCTTGACCGATTACTGAATACTAATTACCAAAAATTAATTAAAAAAGTTGAATTAATTCCGTTTATTCGATAATTTCAAACAAGAAGTATAATTAGACATCCCTAGGGTATTTTTCAATTTTTTCCGGTCAAAGTATTGGCTGAACTGATTAAATTCCTCGGAGCAATTCTCCGATGATTTCAGACAATTGCAACGAAGCAGAATGATGAATTTCGGCAGTTCCACTGCAATTTGTACATTAGAATCACATCTCGAAAATTCTGGAGTAATTGAACACTCGATCCATTGATCCCTGGACAATCGATTTATCGTTATTGTGTGGCAGTTGTTTGAGGGAAGAAATGTCAGTGGTGAAATTGCTATAACAATTGTCACTCTGTGCTGTTATCACGGAATTCGGGGGAGCAAAGAGGATTGAGTGACGAGTTGTATTGAGAGAGGATTTAATTTTTTTTTTTTTCATTAAAAAGGTGAATACGGTAATTATGGAGGCTGTACCGAGGTTACCCATGTTGTCATTTCAACTCCGAGTGAGTCCTGAGGCCACGACTTTCGTTAAACTCAAACAGGTAATTGGGGATTTTTTTTTATTGATCTGTTTAATTTAATTTGCAAATGTCCAAATTACACGTTTTTCTTGGGAGAATTTTTTTTATGAACTCATGATTTCGAGGGGCTGTCGAAAATCTCATGATTTCATTCTCCATTCGTTTACGTCGGATTTTTCTTCTTTTTTCCCTTCTGTCATTCGAGTAATTTATTAGAAAATTGCAATTCTTCGTCGAAGATTAATTATTTTATTATCTGGTTCTTGTTCATTTACTGCGTCATTTACACATGAAAAACATTTCCTCTGAAAATTGTTAAAATAATTTTCTCTCCATTTTTTCTTTCTCCAGTACATCCGAGACTTCTACAACGAGGACCCAGAGTCCTACTCCCAGGAGATTCACCAGCTGGAACATCTCCGTGGAATGGCAGTGCGTCCGCCAATAGCAGTGACCGGGAGTTCAGTCTTGAAAAAATACTACTGCCAATTGCACTTCGTTCAGTCTCGATTTCCAATGGGTCAGGACGAGGTAGCAGCCGTGCCCTTCTCCTGGAAGGATCCCTACACAAACTTCGTATTCACCCTCCCCAACATCCGTTTCGAGTTTATATCAATTCTGTACAATATCGGTGCAATTCACAGCCAATTGGGGAGTAAAACCGAGAGAACATCAGCAGACGGTATGAAAATGGCGTGCTCTCACTTTCAGTGCGCAGCCTGGGCATTCGAACATCTCCAGAGCAACTCACAGCTACCAGGTGTTGACATGAGCTCAGACCTTATGAGATTCATGCACCAGTTGTCGCTAGCCCAGGCCCAGGAGTGCATCCTGGAGAAGAGCATGCTGGACAACAGAAAACCCACGATAGTAGCCAAAGTGGCAAAGCAGATTGTGGATTATTATAACGTAGCCCTCCGCACCCTGGAGCCCACCAACAACGACGAGAGTCCCATCGGTGAAACCGTGGGATCGAAGATATACAAATCCTGGAAGAACTACGTTAAATTCAAACGCTCCTACCACATGTCTGTTACTTATTTATATCAGGGTTTGGCTGCTGAGGAGCAGCAGAAAATGGGGGAACGTGTGGCATTCTACAACGCAGCTCTCACTGCTCTCAATACATCCAGAGGATTGCACACATCAGCCAAAGGTGCTGGAGGTATCACAGGTATTCCCACAGAGAAGGATGCAATCGAGGAGGCACTGGTGTTCACAAACGACGTGATCGAGGGCAAAAGAAAGGCAGCAAAAAACGAGAACGAGTTCATCTACCATGAGGAGATCCCAGAGAAGGATTTACTGCCGTCCGTCAATGGTGCATCACTGGTGAAGGGTATGTCCTTCAATGTCAACGACCCGGAGATCTCAGGGCCAGACATCTTCGCCCGTCTGGTGCCAATGCAGGTGCACGAGGCGAGTTCCCTGTACTCCGAGGAGAAGGCAAAAATTTTGCGCTCAGTGGGTGGAAAGATCGAGGAGAAAGATCAAATTCTGGAGACGTACCTGTCGAGCCTGAAGCTTCAGCACTTGAGCCTGTGGGATCCTGATGTCCAGAATAGCTCTGATGAGATCCTAGAACTGCCTGAGGAGCTGGTGGAACGATGTGCAGCCCTCAATGCAAAACCAGATGCCATCCGAGATCTGGAGGATATGATGAGTAAATTATCGATAACGTATGGAGACGTCGAGACGATGCTGAAGGAGATCGGCAAGATTTTGAGGGAGGAGGAGATGAAGGAGAGACAGTACCAGGAGGCAATGGGTAAGAGGCCCCCCTCAATCGTCGCCACAGATCTCACGAGGGAAGCCAAGAAGTACGAGGAGGCACACACCAAGGCATCTGAGAGCAATCAGGCTCTCCACAGGGCGATGGCACTTCACCTGAATAATCTACAGGCCCTGTGCCAGCCCCTGAGTGATCTCTCATCGAGCATTCCCACTGTAAAACAAGAGAGGGATTCGGCGTCAGGGAGCGAGAGCGACAGGGGTAATGTACGAGAGCTGAAGAGAATTCTGGCCAAGGTCGAGGAGATGCAGAGGCAGAGGAGTGATCTACATGCTAAACTGAGGGAGTCAATATCCCAGGACAATCTCACGAGACTACTGGTAACAGCTACTGCTGAGTCTGTTCCCCTCGATGCCCTCTTCTCCGAGCAACTCGAGAAACATCAGTCACTGGTTGATCTCATCGAGAAGAATCTAGCAGCCCAGGACAATATCCTAACAGCCCTGACTGACGCCTACGCCAGGACAGCTGAAACAAGAAAATCAGTGGATGAAATTCTGAAACGTCGAGACATGACGATATCATCCCTGATTACCTCATACGACGCCTACGAGGATCTCATGTCCAAATCCTCCAAGGGCCTGGAATTCTACAGAAAGCTCGAGGTCAATGTAACAAAACTCCTCCAGAGGGTGAAGAGCACGTGTCGAGTCCAGGAGGAGGAGCGAGAGCAGATTATGGCGAGGAATGAGAAGCCACAGGTTTATACAGATGAAAATTCAATTAGTCCTGGGGATAAAAAGGCCTCGGGATCAGGAATGAAACTGCGTGATCACCTAATGAATCGCATGAAGACAAATCCCATGACTTCTAATTATTATCAGTTCGAGGGAAAACAGCAAATTCCTGTTGTTTCAGTTCAGCCTAATACTCATACGTTATCTTCAGGCACACCTGTGCCTAATCCTCCTACCAATTCTGATGTTAAGTATCAGGAGCAGGGATATCAGGGCTATCAGGGATTTCATTATTCCAATCAGGGTTATTATCAGATTAATCAGGTGAGCCCTCAGGTTAATCCTCAGGTAAATACCTATTCGTATTCCTCGGGTTTCGACTCAAGTCAGGGCCTACCCAGATCGATAACAACAAATTCTGATAACATGTACCATCAGGCAGGTACAACTCCTACTGAAGTGGCTAGTGACAGCGCCCTGTACGCAGGCTATGCTAATTTCAAGGGTGAGGGAGATTATCAGGCATCTCAAGCACCAGGATATCCGCCTGGATCTCACCAGCCTGTGCCCAATTCGAATTATCCATACCCTGATTATTCTGCTGGGAAAGCTCAGGATTATCAGGGTTATTATCAGGCAGCAGGTGCCGGAATGCAAACAGGTGATCAGAAATCCCTGACAATTGTCAATCAGTCGCCTGGTCATGTACCACCTGGACCAACCAGGCCTGAGGTGGCTGTGACCCCTCAGGCACAGGTTCAGCCAATCCCTGCGACACCTCAGGCTCACGTTCAGCCGACACCTGTTATTCCTCAGGCACAGGTACACCCTACAGTACCCGACAACAGAGAGGGCTATGTCTATCCACAGGTGAATTCACCGAGGGATTACGGGGGTCAGGGATACGGGACTGTTGCTGTTCCCGGAATTTCAGGGAGTTCAGCTCACTATGGAAATTCAGGAATGGTAGGTGATCAGATGGGATACTACAAACAGATGGTGTCAGCAGTCGGTCAAACGCCCCAGGCGACTCAGCCCTCGAATTACTCAGGGTACGTTCAGGGCTACAATCAGGTTACCACGACAAACATCACGGCCAACTACTCGAAGCCATCTGATACTATTATTCAAAGTCACGCCAAATCAACGGGTGCATATGCACCCACACAAAATTACCAGAGTTACTCGATTCAGGGGCATCAGGGTTCAGTGCAGATGTACCCGAATTACTCGCAGGCATATAATTCAGGGGGTGGATGGCAAGGGCACACGGATTCTTATCAGGGACATCCTGGATACTCGTACGACTCTACATCTGGTATTTATCAGTACAGTTCAGGTTATTCACAGCAGATTCAGGCGCCGCAGGTGCAGATTACGCTAGCAGATGGCTCAAATAATCAGGTTAATTCGCATTACACGAGTGCTAATAATGCAGCCATCACTCATTTAACTTCATCGCCATACTCGAATGGCGGAATTAATCAGCAGAATGGTGAGGATAAGGATTATTATCAGTCGCAGAAAGTTCAGGGGAGTAATCAGGTACCTCATAATTACAATCAACCAGCAGGAGTGAGTAATCAGGGAACACCGCATATTAATCAGGCGTTATATGGATATACGCCTGATCAGGGCTCGCATAATCAGGCACACGACGAGGTGATTGATCAGGTGAGCAATCAAACACCATCGAGTCCAATACCAGATCAGGCACTCACGCAGAAGGAAGGAACAAAGAGATCCCATGGGTATTCTCAACCAGTCCCTGAAAAATCGAATCTGGATCTTCTCGCAGAGCTCGATATAACGATAAATCATGCACCGCTGGTGCCTGAAATTCAGACATCAGAGATGCCGAAGCATGTTAAAGAGGAGAAAATTCAGGAAGAAATGAAGGAGAGCGATTCAGTGAATAAAGAGGAACGTCCATTTCAGGACGAGAAACACGAGAATCTGCAGATTGTCTGGGACACGTGGTACAACGACGTCCAACCGAAGAAGGATCCCCTAGGTGATCCCGTGGTCCTCCAAAAATTCATAACTGAAATCGAGAAGTACGAGAAATTCGTTGACAGTCTTACAGTGAAGACCCTGAGTGGCTCGACGAATTTGGAGAACAAGTGGAGGGAGATCAGGGATTTCGAGGAGAGGGAGTCAAAGAGGCAGGGATTCACTGCAGCAGGGATGCACACAGGTGAGAACAGGAGCCCCGAGTGGATACCATATGACTCGACGAGAGTGAAGCTGGGGGAGGGTAACTCGGACTACATCAACGCCTCCCACGTGAAGGATCTCACCCAGTGGACACCGATGTTTATCGTCACTCAGGCACCCCTGGAGGGCACAATCGAGGCATTCTGGGGTATGATCTGGGAGCAGGGCAGTGAGGTAATAGCCTGCCTCTGCAGTGACGATCAGCTGACACCCCAGGAGATCTACTGGCCCAGTGAGCCCCTCTCCATCGGCAACTTCACGCTTCGACTTAAAACCCTGACGAATCACTCCAGTTACATCAGGCGTGTTATCGCTGTCTTCAATACCAGGGAGAGAACTGAGAAGATCATTGTTCACATGCAGTATTCATCGTGGCCGTCTGGGGGATTTCCAAGCAGTCCTGGCACTTTTCTGTCATTTGCCACTGATATCATGTCTGAACAGGCATTGAGACACTGCCCCAAACCCATCGTTGTCCACTGCATCACTGGGGGATCACTCAGTGGACTATTTTTACTCGCTGCCACTGCTGTTTGCCATGTACGAGCTGGTCATGGTATCGTTGATGTGCCTCTTGTCTTGTCAACACTCGTCAAGTACCGAAAGTGCCTCATTCATAGAGATTCACTGATCTTTGGGTATCGCATGGTACTTTATTATGCTCAGGACAGCCTCATGAAGCGTAAGTTCTTTTTATTACAATTTTAAATAAATTTCAAACAATTTCAATTGTTTATATTATTTTAGAATTGAATTATTTATTTTTCCACGATTTAAATACTTTATACCTATTATTGATGATGATAATAATAATGTTGTTTATCATTTCGTAATTACGATAATTGAAATAAATTTCTCATTTTGATAATTTATATTATTTTCAATTATTTTTGTTTAATCATTCTTATTTTTCAAGAGGATTTAAAAGGTATTATTTAATCATTGAGTTTCTAATTCGTAATTATGATTATTGATTAATTGGATTGAAGTGTTGAGTGGTGATTTATTTATAATTGAAAATTTCGTAATATTTATGCTGCAGGAGGGATTTTATCATCGACGAGATCGACGTTCGATGGATTTGACAGTTTAAAGGGTAAAGGAAAAAATGTTAAACACTGTCATCCGTCTGACGATTTTCTTCATAATTTAGGAGTCGGTGGTATAACGAGACAGAGTAATGAGACAGCAAGCCAGATTAAACCGAAAACATCTGATACTGATGATAAGACTGATAGAGTTAAACCAGTGGATCCACTGAGTCAACTCGATCCCCTGTGGTCAATCCGAAAATAATGACGAGTTAAAGTTTACACGCTCCAGATTATCCTGATTATTATCATTTTAAATCGAATGATTTTATAGATAAAGAATTAATCGTCGAGATTTATTGATTTATTTTCTTCGGGTGATGAAATTGTAACTTTATGGGGAGATATTGTACAGATTGAGATGTCCGTTTAGAACATGAGATGAAACCACATGCGTATTAATTATTAAACTTATTTTACTCTTCATATACTCAAATTCTCTTTATTTCCCTCCACCAGTTCTAGGAGAAGGTCCTGACTGAAGAGACATAAGACAAAAAATCGATTACTTCTTTACAAAATATCTCGGAATCTACAAGAGCTAGCGAAATGTTCGTGAAATATTTTTCGTATCTCTCATTTCACTCCACAAAAAAGGTCGGAATAAAAATTTCAATATCTCCATCAGATCTCGAGATATCCGTGAAAAACGGGCAGTCGACTCGTCACACTCCCTCTTCATTACTCATTTCTCATTAATTTATTTCAATTAAATAGTAATTTCATTGTTTTTATTTCACATTAAAAAAAGATGACATGAAAAATTCAAGCGGAATTGAAATAACGTTCGTACAACTCGACAACCCGATGTCTTCACTCTGGCAAAAATAGGTTTTGGATTATTGTACACTTCGTGATCATCAATGTTCTTTTTTTTTTTACCACAGGCACACACAGACCCACATGTACACTTGGAAGAGATGACTCGTTCACTCGATTAATTTTTTGGCTCTGAAGAAACTCCTCAGGTAGAATACCTGCCAAGTGGCAAGACCCAGTAAACAGCACATCGAAAATATACTAAAATAGAGAACACGTGTGTTCGTTGTCTCTGTAACAAAATCAATTATTCATCACTACAAATTAAATTTCGATTTTTCCCAATTCCAAAATAATATTCTCTGCAGATTATTATTGAATTATTTACGTTCTGCTTGAAGTGAAATAATTAGGGGGATAAATTGTCAGAAATATTTTTTTACCATTCGTATCTCTCATCTGCTCTTCGTTCTGTCGCATTCTCGCGAAGTCCTGAACAATTGTTTCTGATAAATCCTCCAGACGTTTCAATTCCACTTCGATGGGCTTTAATTTCGCTGCCTCACCGACCTGTCAGTAATGAGAAAATGAAATAACTTGCCGACCCCGTGATCCATCAGTAAAAAATCTAGCAAGTCTGTTAATGAATTAATCTAAGGGTGAATCCAATTAATTAATTAGTGTCTGGATATTCAAAGCAAATGCACTGATATTTTCTCGTTGAATTGTTTATTTATTGAATTACAGAAGCTGTCAAATGAAACTGTTTGATGTGTGGGGTAAAACAAAACGTGGAACAATCAAAGTTAATTCATAAATTCGATTTACCATCTGTCCCGCCCAAACAAGTTCACATAAAAGATAAAATAAAAAAACGTTAAACCATTGGAGACTAGTTCAAATATTTGATGGATGAAAATATTTTACTGCAAAATTTGACGATTAATTTTGTACTCACAGCTTCGTAACTCTTCGCCTCGACTCCGTGCTTCATATTCAGGGTGATTTCTTGCTTCATTCCTCGTTGATCTAGAAATAAGAAACAAACGAGTGGTAAATTAATCGATCAATTTGTTAAATCTGTTGACAATTGATAAATTATAAGAATTGAATTTTTTCGCGTCGAGTTTTCACGGGATATCTCGAAATCACAGGAACATAGAGATATTTTCATTGATAAAAAAATGTTTGGCAATCAATTTTTTACTCCAGAATTAATTACTCACGTGGAGGAACATGCGATACGAAGCAAATTTCAAAGGAGTCGGGGGTATCAGTGATGAATGAGAATTTCCAGAGTTTTCCATGTGGAAAATCATCCTTTTGTGATAGAATACTGCCCTTCGAATCTTTAACCTGTGAAAAAAATGATTTCATTCCAATTAAAAAGAAATAATAATGATAAGAATTACCAGCGGAAGGCATCACCCAGACTGACCTCGACGCAAGCAAATAATTTCGAAATATCAGATGAATAAATTAAATTCAACCCAGAAAAGATAAAGAGAAACAGTCGACTATTTCACTCGCTCATTTTTTTCGGAATATCTCCGAATCTAGTGGTGACACAAAAATTTTCATTGATCCGTTTTTTTTTTGTAGGTCTCTGTCCACTCTGCAAATAGGTTCCTGAGGAGATTTCGCTGTTTCCGCTAGATTCGGAGATATTCCGGAAGAGCTGTAAGAATTGATTCTAAATCGATTTTTTTACTGAATAAAATGAAATTCTCAGGATTTAGATTTAAGATTTTCGTCTAGGATTTGTTAGGGTGTCATTTCATCGTCTCCAGATGTCCCCCTAACCTGCATAAATACCCAGGAAACGTCACCAACTCACCACGTAATCTACCCTCTGGCCAGGTACATCTGACGCCTGATATTCCCCACTGAGAAAAGTCTGTGCCTGAAGTTCTTCTCTCAGGCATTTTCGCCCGTTAGCCTCCAGGTAGAACATGATACCCTGGACATCGATGATCATCATCACCAGACACGTCACTAAACCACACTTGAATGAGTTCATTTTAAACTACCCCAGGAGACGATGGAACTCGAATTCTCTCAATTAATTCAGTGGTTTTAATTGATGAATTCCTCGGAGGTATTAACACGTATGTAAAACAATATGTACCAATATTTACACATGCCCCAGACAAATCGCCGATGGAGAAAAAACTCGGCTGAGTTGGCAACACAGAGGATAGACTAATCAGAGAGTCTTCGCTTCTTCTTGAGGCACCCCGATGTATCTCATCTCCAGAAGTCCCAACCCCAGGGACAGATAGCGCCACATGCTCCCCTCTGACACATTTTTGAAAATTTGGGACCATGAAAATGGAGGAGGTATTCACGGACATTTGAAAATTCAAAATTTTTAAAAAAGTATCAGGGGAGGATGACAATTCAGGAGGTATTCACTGGAATCGAAAAATTCGAAATTTTCAAAAATGATCTTCTCAAAAAATCTCTCTCTTGCCGGTGGGGTCACTCGAACCCCCAGAACTGAGCCTCGACTTTAGTCAATCCTCTTTAGTTTTGAATTTAAGCGGTATATTTACACGGCTGAAAGGTTAATTGGATTTTTATATATTTTTCATATATTTTTTATATGTTGTTATATATTTGAGGAATTGATTTACCTTTTGCAATATTTCAGAATAATTTTTTCCCTACTCCAGACATCTTGGACTTTTTTTGCCGATTTTAAAACCGCATAACCTCGAAAAACAAGTTGTTCATTCAAATATTGAGTCGGTTGATTAATGGGTAATTAAGGGATTTCTCGATATTTAATTCAATTTTTAATTATTTAGTTTTGTTGTTGAAAAATAATAATGATTGTTTAATTGAGTTGTAATTTTAATGTTGATTTTTATTTCAGTTATAATTATAAATTCATTGTTGCGTGTGCATTCGAATGAATTGAAGGAATTTTATTAATTACAGTTGATTGAGTCATGGCATCGATTCAAAATTTAGAAGAAGTCATGGAGAAGCAATTGCAGGTGATGAAGCAGCTGCAGACGGTCACGGTGTTCCTCCAGAGTATGTCATCTCAAATTCAACCTTGAAAAATTTCCAATTCCATAATTAATTGTCATTAACAATAAATTGTTGCAGATAAAGAGGGATTGAGAGAGGCTCTCCTCGAGGCCCAGCAGGACATCGAAATAATACAAAAGGGGCTTTTCAGCATGACGCAAGCCCTGGAGAAAATGAAGAACCAGAGCATCGTCTGCAAAGTGAAAATTTGAAAATTCCCAGAATCCATTCAAATCCAGAAATAATAACAGAATTTCTTCCACAGGAACTGATTTCTCTGTTCACGGAGCTCGACAAGAAGATCATCCACATGAGCAATAACGTGCCCCCGAGGTTGGTGGAGCACTTTGCTAGGTCTCAGCCCCAAGAGAGCAAGGCCCCGATAATAAAATTAAAGAAGACCTCCGAGGTGAAACAGCCTGAGGCAAATCTTATCACCAATGACATGGCGATTACTGAGATAAAGGACTGTAGGAAGGCCCTCTTCAGAGAGGCTGAGGATACCTACAGCATCGATCCACTCACCCAGGAGGAGTTCCAGAAGATCCCGAAGTACATGATTGGCCGGCAGACCCTGGACACTGTCAATGCATTCGTGGGGATAATTAATCAGGTCATGAAGGCCAAGTACAGTCTACTTGACTTGGGGAAAATTGGCGCCAGGAAGAAGGGCGAGTTGGATCTCTACTTGCAGTTTAAGAAAGAGGAGAGCGATGTCAAGGGCGCAGGAAAAGGTTAAAAATATAATAATATAATAATATAATAATTATAATTGTAATCCATAAATTATAATAGTTTTGTATTTTTATTTCAATTTTGGGTGATGATTAATTTTTTAATTGTAAATAATTTAATTAATTGAATATATTGTGGATTTATCGTTATTTCTAGAGAAAATTTACTTCTTCACTGCTGAGGATTATCAGCGGGAGATCAAAGCAAAACTCGATAAATCAAAATTAAATCTCATGACGGTATTGAGGCACTGCAAACGAATTCATGAGCTTCGAACTGGGAAAAACGTCAGATATCAAGTCCTGACGACTCGCTGAATCCTCTTTTCTTACTTTTACACTACCGTGATTGTAAATTGATTAAAATAATCATTTCTGTAAAAAGTATCATTGAACAACTGCTTCTAAAACTTTTCTAATCAATTTTAAGTGTGAAGGGTAAATGGTGTGAATATGTAATAAATGTAATTGCAACGTTTTGCTAATTGAATAAATAATTTTTCACTCAATTTGTAAAAAATTTGAAAAAATTTAAACAGATGTCCTTCGAATATTTTTAATTCATGCAAAAACAGATCAACTTATTTTTTTTTGTACATTGCTCTTAAATTATCGATAACAATAAATAAGAATCAATCTCATTATCTCAGCAGCCCACGTAATTACTTCTTTAATTAATACTAGAACGTTTTTATACAGAAGTGATGAACGTCAACGAAAAAAATACTTTATAAGAAATAAATAATGTAATTGTACGAAAAGTAGAGAATTGAGTTTGTGAAGAAATTGGAGAATTTGATCCCCAGGAGTTTGAGAATTTTTTTTAATCCACTCAGTCGTTGAACAATTGGCTGAGCTCTCATCACTCATCATAAGAGGTAAATAGTCTTGCGACAAGTCAGACTTTCTCAGTAATAAAAAACAGCGTAGACACAGGCAACACAGAACATCGTGTCATTTTTGAAGCTTTCGTGGGCATAACTATCAGCCTCAGCATCCCAGATACATCTCGTCCCCATTTTCACACCTGCACCCTTGTGCTCACCCAAAACGACATTCACCACGTATCTGTACTGTGGATAGTTCAATTCTGCAAGCAATCATTTATTCATTATCAATTTTTCCTGAAAAAAAAAACAATAAATTCTCCGCAAAATTCCACTGCAAAATGACAAGTACATTTTTTCATCACCGCTTTTCATCGAATATCTCGAAACTGGAAAAAGATACTGATTTTTTTTATTGATACCCTTTTTGCAGCTCTCATCTTTTTCTATAAAAAATTATTCTACAAAAAATTCGGTAGGTTCCCTGAATTCTTAGATATCGCCCACAAACTCGCCTCCACGAGATGAAAATATGTGAGTTTATGATTTTGCTAGTGAATTCACCTTTGACTTTGTTCCTGATGGCATCAGCAATGCTCTTGCTCCACTTGTTGACCTCGTCCACGGTGTAGCTCTTCGTGGCCAGGTAATCATGGAGAATGTCATGAATCACTTCCTTCACCACCTGGGGCTTGAACCTGCGACAGATTTTCAGCTTAAATTCCACTTCTAAGTAATTAATCCTGAGGAAATCTTCGGAGATGTTTTTACACCAGGAGTTTACGGCTGACTTACTTGTCGGAGAGCTGAGGACGAATTTGATATGCCTGGGAAGAGTCTGTCTGATTGTCGTCGTGATCTTCGGGATTGTCGTTCGATTTCTGGTCCAATGATGCCATGGAGGGATTCCTCTGGGTGTCAGACATTCTCCAGTCGATAAATCAAATAAATTAAACGAAGGAATCGGTGATAAACAATGGAACATGACCTCTTGGGCTCTTGGCTCGATTTGTTGTCAAATCATCTGGTAGTCAAGGCTGTCATTGGTGAGAGCTGCGCAGAAGTTTTGGCGGTTCTTTTCATGAAGTTTAAATCATTCACTTATTCCCATGACTACTAATGAAATTCTTGATTTTTATGAAATATAATTTATTTATCAATTACGTAAATCATTAATTAACTTGTAAATTTTGTTTTTCATATAGTAAATTAGAATACTCGATTCATCTGGAATAAAATCTTTTTTTTTTCAATAGAAGATGACGACAAAAATTTTTTTCTCAATGTGAATTTCCATTTTCACTCGTCACCAGTTCATAATTCTTCTTAATCAATAAGAAAAATTGAAATATAGTATTGGATATGTATATATAATTATTAAATAGAGGAGCTGTTAATACTGCCAGCTGTTTTATAATTTGTTCAATAGATTATTATAAAATTGTAGCGTGGATATACTTAATCCAGAATATGATTATTTTGAAAATATAACTCGAAGAATTTTTAACGCAACTAGCGCAGAGGATTAATGCCTGAGTAATTGTAATGAGGTCGGAAAAATTTATAAAAAAATAATGATAAAACTATCCTCTAAATATTTATCCTACGAATAAAAAATATGCGACAAAATTCAAAACGTAACATTTTTCTTTTCAATGCAAACTCGACCCCCGAATTCCTCAAAAATTATACTACTACTCCATTAATAATAATTAGCTAATCAATTAAATTAACAGCTATGCGTTAATTAATTTCAGTAGCCACTCCTATTTAATTACCGGTTAATAATTTCATATACTCAGCTGAAATCGATTGATTAGACCAAATCAACATATCAAATAATTAAATCAATTAATCCGTTAATAATTAATTAATTAATTACTGAAATAATTTAGGTAAAAGAATTATTCCAATGATTCCTTAACCCGAAACTCATTTTCAGAGTCCTCCGGACATTCTTAACTGATTTCCTGAACCGAAGTGGAATTGTCATTAGCTCCGATGAGCCTCTGCCTCTCCCTGTACATGGAAACCTTCATGTTCTCCAGCTGATGATACCTCAGCAATTTGAGAACAGCAAAAACACTGAGTCCCACCCAGATAGAGAGACTGCTCCAGGCGCCGAATTGGGCTACCCCCAGCTCGATGTGAAATCCTGACGTGTCAATGCCATCAGCCTTGTCGATGTCATTGCCAGCTGCCTGTTCACAAGATGGAAAACGCTTTGTCATGCATCCACACCAGGTCATGAAGCCCAGGGTGATAATTATAGCATTCACCAGGGTGATTATGGTCGTGACAATCGAGACGACGACGTCGATGAAGGCTGACAGGAAGGAGCTGTCTTCGTCCTTGTACATCAGCATTGATAATCCGTATATTTGAATAATTGATGTCACCAGGAGCTGCAGTCCAACGAAGGACGTGTAATGGCAATAAGCTGCCGATGCCCATTGCACAGCAAATTGTCCATCAGTTTCACGCCAGATACCAGTGGAGAACAGGAGGCAGTGACCCCTGGAAATTTCAAATATTTGGTTATCCTCCATTACGAAAATTGAAATTAATCTGTGGATTTAATTATATATAAAAGAAAAAAAAATACGTGGAGAAGGAGTTTAAAACTTAATAATTGAATAATTACTTGAACTCGTACTGATGAAGACTTATCGGTACAAAGATGCAGAGGGACAGGATGAGGGCAACAACGTATCCTGCAATTTGGCTTATCAACAAGACATTTGTCAATGCCATGATGATAATCGTAATCTGTTGAATGAGGTGATTTATTATTTAAGGTGTCGTCCAGCTCTTCGTTCACTCCACTCAATCATCAAAATGATGGAGTTTCCTCCAGGAGATGCTGCAGGTAATCGACACTCCCTCGGGTGAACCTGAATCTTTGTACCTTTTGTCAATTGCGATTTATTCCCAGACACTATTTGACGTAGTGCTCCAAGTGCATCAGATCCACCAAAACATGGGACATACACGCCCCTTCTGGCATTTTTGTTAATTAACAATCTGGTGCATAACCTAGAAGACGTGATTCACACGTGTTGTGGGACAATCTGAGATCCTGGGAGTTGTCAGTTTTTCTTTTGTTGATTAATTATACAATTATGGGGAGGAGCAAAAAAGTGAGACATTTTTTATTTATGGTTAATTCGATTATGAGGTTTTATTAATTTATTTTAATTATTCATTACTTCTTTATTGTTTTATGGAGTTTTCGTTGTTTGTTGATATCCAGGCGTTCACAATATTAAAATCGAATTTTTTAGGATTAATATTTATCAATTTCAATATTATTAATTAGCAATAATTGATATTAATGATTTTTTGAAGGTTTTCTTCATTGTTTAAAAGGGAAATTAACAATTGATTAATTGAATTTCTTGAATTTGAATTCAATTTTATTAAAAAGTAACTTTTTTCTCCCAAAAAATATAGATCAGATGTTTTATCTACAAAATTCTTGAGATGATGGGAATTCTGTACAAGTTTCCTATCGATTCCCGAAAATTTCTGTTAACCCCAAGACTCCAGGAATCACTTTTTTACAATTTTTTAATTCTCCAGGGCCGATGTGTGAAAAAAAATAAACAAGTGGATTCAGCGGAACCAGAGACAATAGTCCGAGCCCCTCACTCATTCGTCATCCACAGAGGACTACCTGGTGAGCACATAATCGAGCTGACAAAGGACTTCAGAAAAATAATGGAGCCATTTACAGCATCAGCATTAAAAGAGCGAAAGAAGAATTCGATAAAGGACTTTGTCTCCGTAGCAGGGGTCCTCCACGTAAGCCACATGTGCATCTTCAGTCGAACAGACGTGGGAATGTACCTGAAACTCGGAAGACTGCCCCGAGGTCCCACCCTCACCTTCAAAATCCACAATTTCACCCTCTCCAGAGACGTGATATCTTCGAGCAAAAAGCAGATGGTCTTCGACGAGATCTTCAAGCACTCGCCCCTGGTTGTCCTGAATAATTTCAGTGGCGAGGGAATGCACATGAAACTCATGGCCTCGACCTTCCAGAACATGTTCCCAACGATAAACCTGAGGACAGTGAACCTCAATACAATCCGCAGGTGCGTCTGCCTGAACTACAACGCAGAAACAAAATCAATAGACCTCCGTCACTACGCCATCAAGGTAGTGCCACTAGGTCTGTCCAAAGGTGTGAAAAAGCTTGTCCAGGCGAAGATTCCGAATTTATCCAGCTGTCAAAATTACGAGGACTTCCTGACGAAGACACCAGTATCAGACAGCGAGGCCGAGGACGATCCCTCAAACTCAGTAGTACTACCCCACAAATTGTCCTCACGTGGAAATCTCCAGGACAACAACAGCGCGATCAAGCTGTACGAATTGGGTCCCAGGTTATCCCTTCAGCTCATGAAGATCGAGGAGGGACTGCTCGATGGGGTTGTCCTATTCCACGAGGTCGTCCACAAAACTGAGGAGGAGAAACTGAAGATCGAGAAGATTCGCGAACAGAAGAGGAGGATCAAAGAGGCCAGGAAGAAACTACAGAGGGAGAACAAACAGGCCAAGGAGAAGGCAAGGGAGGAGCACAGGGCAAAGTCCAAGAGGAGAAGCGATGTGGAGAGGGTGGACCTGGATAAGGAGAGAGCTCAGGAAGCTGAAGATGATGCTCAGTACTACAGGGAGGAGGTTGGCGAGGAACCTGATAAGGACTTGTTTCAGGTTCAATCTGGAAAGAGGAAGAGCTTCGGGGGACGAGAGAAATTTAAGAAGAAGTTCAAGACTAAATAGATTTAATTATGTATTTTTTATTGAGATGTAATAAAACAAATTGAAATTAATTGGAATTGGAATTTTTAGTCTTATTTTGGGAATTTTGGTGTGGGAAATAGTAGCTTTCATATTCGTTATTGTATCGTTCTGTTAAAATTTTTCCAATGTCTGAATCATGAAGAATAAATAATTGCAATTGCAATAATAATCGTGTGTGGAAGTAAATATTTCCGGTATATCATAAATTATGTAATAAATTATTATAATTTTGGAATTTCAAGTGGAAAAAATTATTCAATGCATTGAAGATATACTACTAATGAAACTTTATTTGTATAATGAGCGCGTTGTTTAATCGGTAACGTGCTTGCCTGCCACGCGGACGACTAGGGTTTCGATCCTAGCAGCATTCATTTTTTTTTTATCAAAATAATTCCAATTTTTTCTTTTGTAAATGACTAATCATTCGAAATATTATTTAAAAACTGGATAGCTCCTCGACCTTCATGTTCCCCTGATACTTTATCGAAAATTTCAAATTTTCGAATTTCAGTGAATAGCTCCTCGAGTGTCATGTTC